>NC_071102.1:29872500-29950000 GCF_024256425.1 Clarias gariepinus
GTATCGAGATCTATCTAAAATTTATTTATTCGGAAACAAGAGAATTTTATTTATTAACCATAATTGTATTACTCACGGTACAGTGCAAAAGTCTGAAGGCACCCCTCATTTATTTATATTAAATAAAAATAAATGTAGATTAAATGGGAACAAATCTTTTAGTGTGACAGACTTACTTAATGTCTTATTTTTAAAAAAATGCCAAAATTGGTTGTTTAAATAGCAAGCTCAGCAGCAACCTCATTTCCCCTCTCATCTGTTCCAACCGCTCAATTTTCACGATCACCAGTATACTATGCACTCGTTCATGCAAGTTAAAAGGTGAAAAAAATCCTGAAGGAAGCCTGAAGAACTATTCCTCAAGAACGGTTCTTTCCTAATTTAAAAATACAAGAAAGTCTGACTCTTTGGAAGCAAAATATAAAAAGTATGAAAAACAATTACGAGTGCCTAAAGACTTTTGCATATATATCTATATGTTTACTACAAATATACAACCTGAGCTTTCACTATAAGAGTGAACTGTTTTATGTGAAATAGATCAGTAATCAATCAGCTATCTACTGTATATGCTGTATAATAATATACTGTAAATTGCAGTTAGATGTGCAGACTCTACTCTTACCTCATCTGGACTAGAGGCCTGATATGTTCGGTTTGCGTCGCTGTAGTCCTGATCAGCCTCTGTTCCCTCTGGCTCGGTGCTGGCGCCATTGGTACGGGACTCGTAGACTGGTGTGACATTGTGGCACAGGGCGATGGCCTTCACAGCCTCGTTGATGCGACTGCTCACGCTTTTCCGCACCTTGGGCGCTGACGGCGGTGCCTTGCGGGATGGCGTAGAGCTGGCACTGTTGCCGTTAGACAAAGCTGAGCTCACCTGTAGTATATACAGTACGCATGCACAGTTTAGAGAACAGCTCCGATCTCAATGTCTAATCCTAATCTCTTATCCTAACGGAACTGAATATGGCAATTACACAAGTATAAAAGCAAACCGCAACTGGCAATGTGCCTCTAAAACAAAACAGTTTTGTCTATTGTCTGCTTCACATGTTCAATTCAAATAAAACCCAGTGCAAGTGTTCATGTTCATGTCATGTTCTTAACTACCAGCTTAGTGCCCCACTTAGGGAGATGCAAAGACACATCATTCATCTTTCTCCTGTCATAACGGTCCGTGAGGGCTATAATCACCAGCTGCTGTGTGTGTACCAGTGTGTGTGTCTATGTTTCTGAGTGAGTGTGCCTGATGAGAGAGGCTCTGCTCCACTAGAGCGGGTGATTTCTCCCGATTAGCCCCTTTTCCCTGAGAGAGCTCCGCAGAGGAGCAGAGATGACAGGATTCAAACTGAAACCAAGCACAACAAACTCACACACTTAAAAGTGTGAAAATGGCAGAGAACGGGCAAAATTTGGGATTTACCGTGTCACTTTTTAACCTAATGCTTTCACTAAAGATACCTCTTAAACGATCTGTCGAAGATGGGTCAACGGAAACTGGACGAAAAACAAAATTTTACAGAAATAGAATACCTTTCTATTGAGACGAGTGAAAACACAAACGGACATCTTGCCTGTTTTCCCAGCCTTCCCCCGTAACCCAGCACTTCACACACAACTGCAGTCATCGTAGCGCGGAGCAAATAAACGAGCGCTTATCAATAACCCACATTATGTTTATCGATGCCTGTCTAATTCAATTTCACCAGGATTTCATTACACACCGTCTGAAGTGCCCTCTAGGGGAACAGATATAACAAGGAAATGATAGATTGCTGTGACTGTTACAGTTCCAGTTAACCTGCCAGTCACATCATCGTCTCTGAAATGTATGCTGTGGCATGAAAAATCAATGAAGACTAAGGTTTACACACATGCATGCAAAGAGTGCCGATGAACGACGACGAAGTTGACCCCGTTCGGATCAAAATCTAATCAGTTTAGCCAGTGGTTATAATAATACTTATATAAAAATAATTCCTACACATCATGCTAGAAAAGATGTCTGATGTACAGAAAAAAAGTGAAGCCTTTTACACCTAGTGGGAGTGGTGTAAAAAAACAAAACAAAAAAAAAACCCTTTTAATAGAAAATGTTAAACTATTTGTATGTTATTTAGCCCTCTTCATTTCAACAATGCAACTAATTTAAATGCAAATGGTTAAATGTATGTCATCTGAGATTTCATGTTAAATTCTTCAGCACTGCTCCGTCTCACCTGAGCATATGACTGTATAATATGGCTTTGGATCTCGTCCATGGTGTCCATCCCATAGGACACGGTGCCAAGATGGAGTCGCTTAAACACCATCTCATTCTGAGTGAGAGTCCCTGAGAGGAACAAAAGCAAAACAACCTGGTATTAAGAATAAGGATCCTTGCATTTACCTATCATAAGCTTTAAAATGTTATTAAGAGTCAGAGAAATAATAACAACTGCAATAGGATTAGTTCATTAAGACAAAACCTGTGATTTGAATTACAGTCAGCATGACATTCAGAGCTGCTGTTTAAAAAAAAAAAAAAATTGACATCTTCTGACCAATCAGATTCAAGACTTTAACAGCGCTGTGGTATAAAACTTAAAAACCTAAGCGAGTCAAGTGAAATGCCATCTAACAAGCTAAGCGCAATGTTAACTACTTATACCAATGGTTTCTCATTGCCATGGCAGCACTATGACTGACATGTGGATCAACCTATTAATATCTGCTGCAACACTTTGTGAGAAGTCAGCACTCACAAGGAGTTGAATGGAATCCTGAATTATTCTTCAAGAGTTTTACTCAGACGTTAGTACCTGTCTTGTCAGTGAGCAGGTAGACGAGGCGGCCAAGCTCTTCAGGGATAGTACTGGTTCTCACAACGGTGCCAGGAATATTCTCGTCCTTCATTATCATCCAGCCGTATGCTGACTTTCCCATGTCCAGATTTACCCTCAGACTAAATACATATAAGTAAAAACAGTAGTTTGCTGAAAAAGGAAGGAGGCAAATAAACACATCTGGAAAGACTGGAATTTCACTGCAGTGGTGTTTTACATTCCTACTGTATGAAGGCTCTGTCTTTTATGATTATATAAAACAAACTTGGTCACAGCTACACTTCATACAGTGGAATCCAGAAATCTATGTTCACATTAAATAAATATAATTTAAAATTTTTTAATATTTAAACCCAAAAAAATGTAAGTGCTACATATCTTGTATCTTGTGAGATGCGCCGTTTGATCAGCTAGTGACGAGCCGCACACATAGCCGATCACGGACATGCTCCCAAGTGGCACAACAGCAAAGCATTTACAAGTTTCAATCAAGTCAAACCTCTTTTATTTAAAAAAATGTGGTCAGATGAGAATCTGTTGGATTTGATCTAAAATAGATCATAAGGTATTGCACGAACTTGAGGAGGCTTATGTCAGTAAAGCAAAAACCACTAAGTACTTAAAAACTCTGAAAAACATGTAAATGTTTTAAAGATTCTGCTTTTCAAATACGTTGTTGTTCTTTTTTTTTTTCTTATTAGACTTTTGGACCCCACTGTATATATTAATACAAACTGTCAATAAGGCCTTGTCAAATAAAACACCAACTAGGCTTTATAATTGCCTATTTCTCCAAAGATGTGTTTGACATTATTCACTAGACTTTGAATCCCACTGCAAACATTTTTAACCAGGTGTCTATGGAGCAGATTAGTCATGCTTTTGAGGAAGAGGGTTTTAATACTTTCACTCCAGGCAATACAGTTTTACTCAGTCCTGTATTTTTAAAGATTTTTGGTTTTATTATGAAATATGTTTGAGTAAGTGAAAGTCCCTTAGCTTTGTGTAGCTTTGGGGGGGGGAGTTGTTTAATAGTCTATATATTCTGTTGAACTTTACATCAGGAAAAAAGTTACAAAAATCTTTGTGTATGCTGGTACATATAATTCTTAGAAAGAAATAAAATCAGAATCCGTCAAAATTGGAATTGGCAAATCAGGAATTGGCAAATCTCATCTTTTCATTTTTTAAAGTTCCAGATTTCTAGGTGTGACGCATCCAAATGTGCAATACTGACAATACTTTGTTCAAAAGCTCAAATTTTATTAAGCTAAATCTCTTCTACTGAAGCATGGGTTTAGATTACAATCTGAGAGATCTGACAAACTTGTGGAGACTTGTGTCTGTAAAGCAAAAAAAGATCAAGTGGCCAGATCAAGTACTGAAAAACATCTAAAATTTATGTAAAAATGTTAACGATTCTACTTTTCATACAAATTGTTGGTAAAATAAAAGTTTTATTTATTAAAAAATATATACTATTTTTGCTAGTGCTCTGAGATTTTGTTTAATGTAGATAAAAAAAAGTTTTTCTAAATTTGTGTTTGACATGGTTTGACTAATCTATTTACTAGATTTCTAATAAAATGCCTTTACAAAGACATCAGTTGGCAGGGAGAAAAAAATATGTGCAAGTTAAAATGGACACATCAGTCTCAGTGTGTCTCAAACATCTAAAATTGCAGTTCAGTATTTCATAAAGAAGAAACTGTTTTGTTCTGCTATAACAGCTCTACTGTACTAATGCTTTTATGAACATACTAGTTCAGGTCTACCTGATGGGAATGATGTAGGAAAAGAGCACTACGAAGCGGAACAGATTGCGGAACCAAGGTCCGATGAAACCCTGCAAAGCCACCATCACGATAGATAGCACTAGCTGGGCCAGGAACAGGGCCTTAGTCAGACGATTTAACTCCAGGTCCAATAGGCCCACCTGAACAAGAACAAGAAGAGAGAGAATTAGGAAGTGTTGGGTTGTGGGTTTTTTAATTGATTTTTATTTTTATTTTTTTACTTCAGCTTCTCCTTCACTGCTTAGTTGAAGTTTGCTGGGAATTATAGATAGAGTGGCTCAGGAAACCACAAGTTGAAAATAGTAAATAAATAAAGCACATAGCATGTGGTAACAGGAAAACAATGAATGACAGTAGTGCGTGGGGCATAAACATGAAGCAAAGTTACTGTTGCAGCCTAGAAATTCAGTATTTTCCCTTAACAGCATGTAGAGGACTAGTTTCTCTTTTTCTTTTTACAGTAATTAGGACCAAAAACAAATATCTGTCTTGAAGGCTGTGAAATACTGTACCCATGATTTTTTTTTTTCGAAAAGCACTGACACTGGAAAATCTTTCCAAAAAGGCTAAAAATGTTTAATTTTAAGAAACCATCTTACTTTCTCACAGAACACTAAATCAACAATTAAACACCTTTCTATGACCATTCGCATCACTACGAGCATGATTAGGAGCATGTAGTTAACAAATCCCTGTAAATGAAACCTGTTGAATTACTGGAGCAATTGTCAGAGCTGCTGTTTTGGACAACTAATCAACTGGACAAAATCAATAATTAATGGAATTGATTAAGTGTTGTATAGAAACAAAAAATAAAAGTAATACTGATGGGCTAAACTCAAACTATTGTGAACAGCAGTAACCAGCGTCCTAAACATGGAATGCAAAATTGAACAATGACAGTTTCTTTTGTTGTGTGTGTGTGTGTGTGTGTGTGTGTGTGTGTGTGTGTGTGTGTGTGTGTGTGTGTGTGTGTGTGTGTTTGTGTGTGTTTGTGTGTGCGCAGGCAATGATGAGTGGCATTTCTGCATAAACCTCTCTCTTGATGCTCCCGCTTAATGAAAACACTGGAGGAAAAATAGGAAAAGGAAAAGTGGAATGGTTCCATACAGGAACGGCCTTTCGACAAAAGAGCTTTCCCTTTCATTTTCAAGTGCGCCCCTCAGCCAATGGAATATGTGGGAAAATTATGTCAAAAAAGAAAGTCTTCCTTCTTTTTCTTTCTGCTAAGACCAGCAGCAGAGCCTCCCAACACAGAGCTCTTTCATCTGAGAATGCTAACAAAAACAGCAACATAACTTGGTCCTCTGTGGACCAAAAAAAAAAAAAGTCTGCTTGAAAAGAAGGGGGAAGGGATTGTAAGAAAAGGGGGAAAAAATGCCAGTAAATACTTTGCTCGTCATGTCCCAATCCCCAGAGGACTCGGCAAACTGGGTGAGCAGTGACTGATTTATCAGCTGTGGTTTAACACCCTCTACTGCTCCCAGCCGCCCTGCTGCCTCAACTTCATGCTTCATGCTTGAGATAGTGGGAAAAATAGGGGATGGGGGGGATTAAAATGAAGAAAAATTTACACAGAAGACATCGTTCCCAGCTGAAAGCCAAGAATCTCCTTTTATAAGGGCAAAACAATAAGAAGCGAAGTTTTTCCCCCCTTTGCGAGCCTGGATCGGGATCGGATGAAGTCCTTATTCATTCAAGCCGAGAGGAAAAAAGCCTCAATTACCTCGAGCTAAAGATGCTATCAATGAATACGGAGTGCATATTTTACTCCATTCATATGCATATTTTACTCCCAGGCTCATTTAAAGTGTAAGGAGCGACTCAACCTGCCGTTGGTGTCCGGCGTTCCGTATGTGATATCTGATGACGACTTTGTACACCACGGCATGAATATTCATGACATGAAATCCATCAACTATATTGAGCCCAAGACTGAGACTGAGTCTGTTTCAACAATGTGGCATTGTAGCAGTTAAGCGATGCAATTGCAACCAGTACTGTACAATACGATAATGCAGGAAAACCGTGTGCTAAAATTTACACTCAACTACTGTAACAGAATGAACCGAGCAAAAATCTAAATACGTGCATCCTAAACACAAGCTCATGCATGCATATTCATGCTAATTTATTGCACAGCAATTTTAACAATAAAAGCTGATGCAAAGCAGGTTTACAGAAATACGGATGTAGATTTAGATGCCTAATGAGTGAGCATGAAAGCACAGTGTTGGGGGGGGAACCTTCCATGGACACAACAAGGTATTGAGGGACGCCTAAGACTTAAAAGGCAACACATTCTTGATTTACACCGAATAATAAGATGATATCAATAAATCATTCTCAGCTGGAGAAAATCAAGGACATTCAGTAGGAGCAGAGTCCTGTCTGTGTTTATGATTGCAGCAGCAGTTATTAGATGGTACACATCTAAAGTAGTAAAGATCTAAAGTAATGATGTAAGATTTTCTTCTCAGCAAACTACATTTTTGTCTTTGACCTTAATAACTGAGAAAAGAAAGACAAAGAAAGGTTGCTAAGGGAACTTTTATTTACAGCTGCTAAAATGTGAGTCTGGGCTGACACTAAACTTTTTGTTAAAAATCAGTTACCTCTGACCAACTTTAGAATCGAAAAATGAATTTCAACCCTATCAGTTATTGTGAGCATGATCCTGGTGCCAGATTTATCACCCGACTGACCAGTGATTTGACTCCCAGACGACAGGAAGGATTTTTGACATTTCCTTTCCAGAATTTTAGGAATTCTGGTCGGCTATCCCACAATGCTGCATGAAGACACCACAGATTCTCACAAAATACATTAGATAGATCATACTTCTTGTGTCTTCTCAACCGTTTTTGGATCCAAACAAAGAATTTTTTTTCCTTTTAGGGTTCCAGTACAAAGTAAAATTACTAAACGATTTAAAAGATCTGATTAAATGTACAAGATGAGATTGCAGATCCTTGTTAAGAAAGGAAAAACAATTAAAACATAATGTGAGTTACATTATGCACAATCTAAATAAACAAAAAGCACAGTTTCTGTTCAGACTAAAGAGAAATGGTATTATTTTCCTTGAAGGATGTTCTACAATGTTAGAAATATCTACTGCATTCAATTCTATTAATTTCCATAGCACTCTAAACAATGGTCATTTATTTATAGAATAAATATATAGAATAAACATATAGAATTTATAGATGAATGTAATAAAATATGCATAAATTATAGTTATCAGTTTGTGCCTGATGAGCAAGTCAGGGGTGATGGTGTCAAAGAAAACACTCCCTGAGATGACAATAGGAAGAAACCTTAAGAGGAACCAGACTTAACTGGGAACCCATCCTTATTCAGTTGATGTCAGATAGTGCAACAATAAATCAGTTCCTGAAATATCTGTGTGCTATAAAACTGAAAGATACTAAAACTGAAAGTATGTGAATGGTGTTTAAGTTAATATATAGTCCATTTTTATTGTTGGCGTCTAGGCTACAAAACTGTTTTTTGAAAGAATTTCAGTCCTATACTACAGTATTTACTTAGCGACTGTAGTCAAAATCCATCACAAATTAGTTTATAGAAAAATTGTTTTGGCAGATTGGTCTGATACGGTATAAATATGCTGTTACAAGAAAATAATTCAATTCAGGGGTACATGTTAGACCGCATCCCACAACTTTATCACTGATTCTTTTCCTGCAACAGTGCTCCCTGTCAGTTTTTTTTTTTTTATCTGAATGCTTCCTTTCCTCGCCTTTTTAACCTCTAGGGACCCAAACTCGCTCATATAAGAACATAAAATTTTGAGGAGCACTAGTGTTTTTACTCAGAAACATATAATTTTTTTTTTTGGCATACTGCATACTAGCAGTAACTATTCGAAATGAAGTAAATTAAATTAATCTAAAACATCAAATCATGACTATAAAAAACGTTTCATTTTTACAGCATGTTCTCAACACCCTAAACTCTCCCCTCCTCCTCAGCAGCAGGGCACAAGTGCTTATGTCTAATCATTTTCTTACAACAAAGGGACAATCTATCTAAAGCGCGGTCACGTCACTCAAACTGATGGCAGTGTGATCTTCACTGAGAACACCATTTTACAGAAGCAACACACACACAGGCACACAGACACACAGAATGTAAACTGATAACTGACATGCTGTCAGCACCTTTGCGTGAGGGCTTTGTGCGAGCAGTGTCACAACAGATTATAAGCGGCGAACGCGTTCTGGGTGACTTTTGCCGCGTCGTATCGATTTTTGGCCTGCCACCTCACACTCTCTATCGGCACTCCTGACATCATCTCCTTCACATATTGGATTCCACTTCGTCGGAGAGCTTACAAAAATCAGTAGGGCTTTCGGGCGACATGCTGCCTCAGCAACTTGGCTAAAGTGTCTGCTTTCAAAACCAAAACAAACCCTCACAAGCTGGAGCGAGGTCATGATAGAAACAAGAACTCCATGAAGCATTTGCTGCTACACTGTTGATAGCATTTTGAATGCATGGATAAATTTCTTTTTAACTTAAATCCTAATAACCATTAGCACAGCTTGTATAAATAGGTCTTAGGAGTCCCGTCTTACAACCAGTTATCACTCGTAACCATAGATGTGATCGAATCCAATCAGGTAACACAGTGGTCCAATAATCAGGTAACTATACATGGTAGTCTAATCCAAGATTTTAACAGGGAACCATAAATGGTGGTTCAATCCAAAGTTCAACCAGGAAACCATAGTTGGTGGTGCAATCCAAGTTTTAATCATGTATCCATACAGTACATGGCAGTCCAACCCAAGGTCTAATCTGGTAACCATAAATAGTGGTTTAATCCAAGATTTAATGAGGTAACCATATGAGACCGTCCAATCCAAGGTACATGGACAAAATTGTTGGCACCTTTCGGTCAATTAAAGAAAAAAATCACAATGGCCACAGAAATAACTTTAATCTGACAAAAGTAATAATAAATAAAAAATTCTGTGAATGTTAACCAATGAAAGTCAGACACTGCTTTTTAACCATGCTTCAACGGAATTATTAAAAAAATTTAACTCGTGAAACAGGCCTAGACAAAAATGATGATACCTCTAGGGACCAAAGGGACATGTTAATTCAAGGTGTGTCCACTAATTAGCTTTACAGGTGTCTTCAATCTTGTAATCAGTCAGTGGTCCTATATATAGTGTTCCAGGTAGTCACTTTGTTGTTTGGTGACATGGTGTGTACCACACTCAACATGGACCAATGGAAGCGAAGGAAAGTGTTGTCTCAGGTGATTCGAAAGAAAATTATAGACAAGCATGTTAAAGGTAGAGGCTATAAGACCATCCCCAAGCAGCTGGATGTTCCTGTGACTACAATTGCACATATTATTCAGAAATTTAAGATCCATGGGACTGTATCCAACCCCCCTGGACGTGGCCGCAGGAGAAAAATTGATGACAAATCAAATAGACGGATAATTCGAATGGTAACAAAAGAGCTCAGAAAGACTTCTAAAGAGATCCAAGGTAAACCTCATGCTCAAGGAACATCAGTGTCAGATGACACCATCCGTCGTTGTTTGAGCCAAAGTGGACTACATGGGAGACAACCAAGGAGGACACCATTGTTGAAAACAAATCTCAAAAAAGCCAGACTGGACTATGCCAAACTACATGTTGACAAGCCACAAAGCTTCTTGCAGAATGTCCTATGGACAGATGAGACAAAAATGGAACTTTTTTGCCAAGGCATATCAGCTCTATGGTCACAGACGGAAAAATGAAGCACATCAAGAAAATAACACTGTCCCTACTGTGAAACATGGAGGACGCTCTGTTACAGTATGTTCTGGGGCTGCTTTGCTGCATCTGGGGTATGTATCACGGTTCTTATGTGTGACAATTCAAGTATCACCAAACTGACTCCGGAATATATATTTTTTAACTATTATAATTTTTTTATTAATTATGTAATTCATCTAATATTGTATCAGGTGCGCTATGGTGATTACTATCCCAAGGCATAGTGTGGTTTTCCTTCTTCAACCTGTCACTCAGTGAGTCTGTTCCCTTGAAATTCCACTTAACTCTCATCACATATGTAAACCAGTACCTTGTTGTTTAAAACTTACCTTCATCATTTCAAATAATTATACAAAAATATTAGGCTTCTTATATTTCTAATTTATTCTATATTTATTTCAGTCTTTCATGGGGTGCATCGTCTACATTCAAGTTACAAACACAAAACATGCAAAAAAAAAAAAAAAAGAAAAGAAAAAAAACCCACCCACCTTATTCTTTGACTGAGATGTGTTCAATACACTCCTCATCTCTTTCCCGGTGTAAATCACAACGCCTATAACAGTACCTGACAAACAACAAATGCGCTTAATTACAAATTAGACCGATAAAGGAATAGCTGAATAAAAAAACATTTTGGTCAACACCTCTAAATCAAAGATGTCCAGGAAGGAATACAGAAACAAATGACTTAACACCCAAATACAGTAGTACAATGCACTTAAAATGGTACTTTTTATATATTTAGTGTACAAAGTATACTGTGTAAAATCCTATTCAGATCAGAATAGTTTCACATGGATGACAGTGCAGTTAATATCTCTGTATTTTTAATCCTGTCCATAACAATCACACAACAATCGCAGAAGGCTGGACTTTATTACAGGAAACAAACACATAGTTCAATGTATGTAGAATGTGTAAATAGTTTAAGTATTTGTTCCTTTTATAGACAGTATTAATTTATTTATAGTCAATATACAGATAAAATTGTAAATGCAATATGCACAATAATCATAATGTAATTTTATCATCATATTCTGCAGCCCTAGAAAAAATTCATCATGTTAGTCATTTTTTAAAGCTAAGACATAGTATTCTGTAAAGGTGTTTAAACATACTCCTAAAAATAAATAAATAAATAAGTTGGTCCCAGGTTGATCACATAAACCACTTTATAATAAAGAGCAAAATAATGTATTAAAACATGTTGTATGTAGTGCACAGGGACAAGAATCTTGCATCTCTGTGATTTATACAGATTCACTTATCCTGTATGAATGGACCTTAATTTCTACAGACATCCTCTGGCAGCATTACTTAACGGAAATACATCCAGAAATCTTATCCCCTAGTGTTATACCAATTCTACCAAGACAAATTTTAAGTGAACATGTTCAATAATTTGACTTTTAGCTTCCAGCAACGATAAAAGCTTTTCTGCATTGCCTTAACTGCCAAATTCAACAATGTAAACAAATGATATATGAGGCATAAAAGGAGACCTTCAACATTTCCAGTGCACTTAACAAATCACTCAAGCCCTTGACTGCAGCGCAATTGAGTTCTTTTAATGGAGCAGGACTGATGGGGATATCCTTTTCCATCTGCAAAGATTTCACTTCAGTCTGGATGATGTAAGTAGTCTAAATTTAAGGATGGACTCTGATCAAGGACAGACCAAGGGGTGGCAAAGAGCTACAAGAAACCACAGATCTCGGGAGAACCGAGTGAGTATAAGCCACAGATCGATGAAAAGGTGATCGTTAACACAAGCAGAAGACCTTTAGGGAAAGTTATAGCTATAGTGCTCGATTAGGATCAGTTTTTGATCTCGTGGCTCTCGTACATGGCAGTAAAGTCGTAGTGGTAAGGCTGATCTGAAATCTGTGCTTTCGGATAAAGTTTCGTATCAACACTCTACTTCAGACAACACTTCAGCTCCCATTAAAAGATCGTCGGATTTCTCCGCATTTCAGCTAAAAATTTCACAGGAATATATTTCACAACATTTTAGGACAAATCTGTTGAGAAACCTGATCTCAATATATTCACTTTAAAGAAAAAAAATTGAAGGAAAAAAAATATAAAAAAAGTGGAAAGTGGGATTGCTCACCAGAGGCAACTACAGTACTGGCCCAAAGGGTGTTCTCAATGCTCAAGCTCTCATGGATTATGGGGTCACAGTCCTCCTAAAAGAAGGAAAAAAAATCCAGAAGTGTCAGTAAAGCTAAAAAGAAAATTCTAGCAGGCAGTGGATATCAGAGAATATCTAAAAAAAACCTGGTTTGTATAAAATAGTTTGTAAAAAATCTTACATCATGCCTGCCTAATAAGCTTACCAATATAATCGTCTTCACTTTTCTTCAGTTTAAGGAGGAGAAAATAAGACAACATAATAATGGCTATTTTAGCATGCTTTTGAGAGATAGCTCATACTAGTATACTTTATATGGTCTGATATGATATAATCAGTATAACCGTCACTGGATATCGCAGAAGTGTAATATCGTAATATCAAACAGAGTACAGCCTACAAAAACAGCTTTATATTAAAAGAAAAATTATTATTACAATGAATATGAAAAAAATATTACTCGGCAATGCATGGGACATTTGACCCTGCATTTTTATTACATGGCTGCACTATGCGTTGAAATTTGCATTAAGTGCTCAAACAAAACAATTTAAAAATTGGTTGTTTATGTAACAACCACAGCAACGAGCTCATTTCCCCTCTTATGTGTTTCAACCACTCAGCATCACCAGTATACTAATCACCAGCCTGATCACCTGTCTTCATCTGCACCCGTTTCTCACTGGTTCATGCCTTAAGTTAAATCATTCATAGGTCACAAAAACAAATAAAAAATATTTCTCTGAAACTGCTCAGGCACAGGGACTGGACTGAAAAATGGAAGCCTGGAGAACTCTTTCTTTAAACTCCATTAAAAATATAAGACAGACTTGCTCTTTGGAAGGAAAAAATTTAAGAAATGAATAAAAAAAATGGGGTGGCATAGGACTTTTACACACAAGAGAACTTCCTACAAATGTTCTCATTAGCACATCTATACAAGTGAGTACAGTTCTGAATGCATCCAAGGCTACAAAATTTAAACGGCATGGCCACGTTGCATTTGTTTTCTTTCTCTGTCTACATCTGTAATCCTGCGGTCAGATAACAAGCAGCCTTTATTCCAGCATTCAGTCAAGCTAAGCTACTTCTGGCATGCTTGCACAACGTTTTGGGAATTTACAACCGACTCAAGTTAAGACTGCCTCGATGTGACAAAACAGAAATAAAGGGAATGGTGTGGACTATGGACTCAGTTTACGATGACGGATTAAAGCCAAAATAATAGAAGTTGCTTTTAGAGGGCAAAGTTTTCCCAGCAACCCAGAATAAAAATGGAACATATTACAATTGGAATACAAGTTAAATCAGGACTTGTGTTTTTGCTGAATAACAGAACACATTTATAATAGTAAAAACAATTTTGAATTCTCTTTATAATCCCCTGCTACACTAACGCACTTATCCCAGCATTTTACTAGTGTTTGAGGTTGAAAGTTGTCTCAGTAACCCGGAGCCATGATCGGACTGCCTGCTTCACGTCTGAAACGCTGGCTTCCCAGGAACTCCTTTAATGGCCCAAACATGTGGAAATGACTTGGAGTAAGGTCAGGACTGTAGGAGGGATGTGGCCATAACTTCCAGCTAAGTTCTTATAATGTGCAAATGATTGTTTGTACAGTTCCTACAGACAGATGCATCTCTTCCATAAGTTGGTGACATATTATTCAGCAATTTTCAAAGGTCAGGCACTCCACTTTGCTGAATTTTCAGGGGAACGACTGGAGTGGCCACCATTTACAGATGACGATCCTGGCCTTGTTTAAAACTTTTGCACCATGAAAATATTTCACTGCAGCTAAGAGTATCATCGCCGTACAATGCTTAAAGTTTTCTTAAATGTCAATTGTTTTTACACCCTCATCTACGAGAAATTTTATCACAAGTCCTGGTTTGACTTGAATGCCCCTTGTTAAAAAAAATAGGGGCTGGAATTTATTATATTGTATTAGTAGAAAACTGTTAATCCATAGAAAAATGGATAATCCACAACAGGGTAACCACAAATATAGAGAAGCATTGTTTAATTCTTGATTAGGATTGGTCTGAAGGTGTTGATTTCCAATAATAGCAACAATTTTTACACTCATCAATGTAAATTCTTCTTCATACTTTAGGCTCTTGTGGGATTGTATAGCATCATAACACTTTAATGGAATTTTATACTAGGTAAAGGGGATAAAGGCGTTACTCTTTAGTTTCTTTAGTCACAGTTTCTACAGTATATGATCAACTTACAAAATGACACTAGAGCATGATCTGATGACACAAGGAAACAGTCCTTAGTTACAAATTTTAAAAAGCTTTTAAAAGCTTTTAATAAGCTTACAACTCAAATTAAAGTATTTAAGAAGGTTTTGCCATTCAAAAGGATGTTATGTGGATGTTAAAAAGAGCCTTATTACTGAAACAATGTACCCTTTTTACTATACAATGACCTCTAATTTCACCATGAACCATTTATAAAACTTTTTTTTTTTGAGATTGCAGATCTTGCAGTTTTCTTTGTTTCACATTATAAATTCACACCCTCTGTGGAATCATACTGTAGCAGATGGCTTAAAGGGCATGGGGTTTTGTGACACCTACAGTACTGTACGGCACACACCCTGACAGCTCTTAAATGCAGGCATATGATGATGACAAAGCACCAGTGGTCGATTTGGTTACAGATCAAATGACTTTTCTGATATGATAACTATGACAGCTCAGCAGAGACGTGCTGCTTATGTGTAAAAGCAAGGTTAGGGTGAAACGGCATCTGGATGGACGAATCTGACATTCGCACTGAAGTGAGGACACAAATTCGCATTTGCATTTTTTTTTTTTGTTTAATATGGCTGGACATCTGTATTTCACGGTGATTGTACCAGGAATGCACTGCTCCTGGACCAGGGCTTTCGGTTCGAGCCCTTGGATATGTGTGGGCTCAGGAGGGTGAGTCAGCGCAGGAAGTGATCTCCATCCTCTGCCTGCTGTGTGGCCAAGAGTGAAGACTGTATACAAAGACAGGCTTTGTACAGGGGCTCCCTCTCCTTTTCTCCCCCTGTGCTTTCTTTTCTCTCTTCCTCAGCACTAATCTGATGTTAATAAGGAGCTCGGCAGTGGGCAGATTCGAACAGCCTGTGATGTCATCTCCATTGGAGAAGACAAGCAACTTTAAAGTTTTGCATTAACAAATGCTATTATAATAATTATAAAATAAGAAAAACATCAAGGAAAAGTGCAAATGGCTGTTGAGGGGTTTTTAGGTGTATTCATTTTTCAACAAATTTTTTGTGCGTTTGTGTGAATGTATGCACAACACTTCCTTACCCTAGTAAAATTCCCTTCAAAACTGTGTATGTCCAGCTGAGGTTTCTGAGCATATACATATGCACTGATGGAGAACAAATCCTGGAAGAAAAAAGAGAAAGAAGAACAAGAAAGGGCAATCTGATGAATGTTGAGGTCAAATATGTAAAAACAACATAGGATATGCAAAACTAGTACATTTGAACCATTTCAATAATGTCAATATATGTGAATTGTTCATTTATAGTCAGACAAAGAACAAACATTATCAGCAAAGCTGTATGCAATTAATAAATACATTTTAAAAATCATGTTTCAGATTATTTACAGTATTTAACAACTGTAATGTTTTCATGTCACTAATGTTTAATTAGAAATTTTTTCCTAAGGGCATATAAAAAAAATCCACCATTTTGCATATTCATGCCAAAGCCTATTTAGTATCTGATTTACTATACACACTTTCTGTCCACCTTAATAGAAACAGCAATACACCCGTTCATTTATACAATTATCTAATCAGCCAATCGTGACTTTGACCACCACATGGTCGTTGGTGCAAGACAGGTCTGGCTTTACTATTTTGTTTTAGAGAATTGAGAGAACATCAAGAGAGATGTAATCCTGTACGGGAAAAATGCTTTGTAGATAATCAGTTTAGAACAACCAAGGAGGCTGTTGTAACTCAGATAACCAGTATTAACAACTGTGTCTAACAAAAAAAAAGCATCTCTGTGTATACAGCATGCTCAACCTTAAGATGAATAGATCACCAAAATATATTTTTTTAGTTTTTTTTTTTAAGTTAACCTCAGAAGTTCTTGGCAGACTGGAATGGAACCTAAATGCTTTTATACATTGCTCTGCCCTATTGAACAGGTGTACAGATGTGACCAGTGAGTCCATTCAGCATTCATCTATATAAATAAAAGAAGGGTTTTATCTGTACATCGGTTAGAACTTCCTCTTTCAATAAAAAACTCTTATGTTTAATACATTGGAAGATCCGAAACCAGTTCAGAAAAATTTCTGCCTGTATGTAGACACAGATGATTTTGTCACAACATCACGAAAAAATGGCTGAATAGAATTTGGTTACACTTTGCCAGTTCTTCTGTAAGTTAAATCTGCACCATAAATGAAATCAAAACTTTAAGTAGAAGTGAAATTATAACCAGACGTTAAGCCAGATTACTTGCAGCCAGTGCCTTTTTTGGATGAATATAATGCTTTTATCTATGAGGTGGGAGTGGATATATGTTATACAGTATAACTATAGTTTATTACACAGAGCATTCGGAAGTTACAGAAACAACCGTAATGCATCTACAAAGCGTCCAAATCCTCACAAAACTCAAACGAACGCGCAACACAGCATGACTTATTTTTAAAAAAAGCAAGTAGACTATGAAAACAGAACTTATATGGAAAATATATGGACAGAACACTATGTTTATTTTTCCGAAAAAAGAAGAACAACTTTAAGTCGTAAGCTACACAAACTTTATTTCTTTGTATTAATAAGTTAGACACAGAGTTCTGACATACAGAAACAGAGGCAGACATGTACGTGGGCTTCAACCTGAAATAATAATATCACTGATTACATTAAAATGAGTGAGATGAGTTTATTTTTTAGCTTTAACCTTATAAATATTTTTGATAATATAACGCTGTCGTAGAAGTTAGACAGCATCAAATGCAAAATCAATCAAGGAAAAAAAATAATTGTATATAATAAAAATTGTAACAAAATTGTCCATTATTAATTGATTTATTAATCAGTTAATCGAATTGGCAACTACAGGTGATCTAGCTATGTTAACATGCACTATATTTCTTTAGCCGACTAAATGTAACTTTTTTTGACATGCGCCCAGTGGTTCTGCTCAGTGCAAAGGTTTAACCTCCAGAAATATAACAGAAAAAAAGGATGGAAAAATAATGACCTGTTTCAGTTAAAGATAAAACTTTTCGAAACCTCATATCCTACACTATAATACACAAACACATTTAAACAACATAAAAAATAGGAAAAATCAATATGACATTACAGTGTTTTGATTTTTAGTTAATTACATTTTTTTTGAGCCATGCTGACTAATAATCAAGCAGGAAATTGTTCACCAATCATCAGCAAAAATCACAACAGCAGAAAAGAGCTGCTGCTGCTGCTTTGAGCAGTAACTCTATCACAACATGCTCCGCACACTTTTCCACCATCAAATGTTCCCCTCCATCTGAGGCTCATGTTTGATATTGTCGTAAATCTGATTCGCCAGCCGGAGCATTTGTAACTTTGTAACACATGAGCCTGTAACTTGAGCCAGAGACACAGACTGAATCTGTCTCCTCAGTGCAATCTGGGTTTAAGATGACACCCAGCCACCAGTTCAGATTTGTATTTGTCTTTCCAAAAACCACTTAATGCGATCACAGAATTAAAATTTCAGCAAGCCATCAAATGATTGGTGCACCGAGGGAGTTGGGGGAGCGGGATAGGGTTTCTTGTGGCCTTGACTTTGAAATAAGTCTTAACCTGGAAATATTTCCCAACATTTAACCTCTAAAACTATAAATGTACGAGTCAGATTTTGGTTATTAAAGTAGATTATTTAATATTAGACAAAAGTTTTTATTTCATAATAAACATACTGTATTACAGTATTATAACTCTGGAAAGTTTCTGAGAAGAAAATTTAGCTTCCATTCCCGATCAATAAACTCCAACTCTCCAGTCCTTACTTCAGACTTTCATCCACTGTGTCTCTGGCTAAGGAGAGGGCACTAATTAGGTTTCATTTCACAAGTAGAAAAAATATAACCAATTATTTATGAGACTAAATTCTTGTGACCATTCATAACGCAGAAGGAGCAGTTTATCTTTATGTGCCTAAAGATAAAATTAAAATATTGGTTAGTTTATGTTACAATCTCAGCAGCAACCTTTTTTCCCCTCGTCTGTTCCAACCACTCAGCATTCAGCATTAACAGTACACTAATCACCAGCCTGATCATCTGTCATTATCTGCACCTGTTTCTCACTGGTTCGTGCCTTAAGTCAGATGTTTTTTATGGATTATTAATTTATAGTTCACTGTGTAGTTTAACAAACAAGCATTTCTCTGAAACTGCTCAGGTACAGGGACTGGACAATGAGAGGCAAAAATTTGTTCTAGTTCTCTCAGGAAGCCTGGATAACTGTTCAAGACTACATTTAAATACAAGATTAGTAAGTAAGATTTATCAGAAAAATTAACAAGGAACATCACTATTGACACTCTCGTGAGCGCATACTAACAGAATCACTGCAAAGTAAAACAAACAAATTAACTGGTTACATGATACTCTATACTCGTAAACCAAGACTTGTTAGTTTTCCAAGTCAAAACTTATTAAAATGCTTTACTCGCAATCCGAGGTTTCACTGTACTTCTTTTAGCAAAACCTATAAACTGAACAATGAACTGAATTTTATTTTAAAATTTATTTTATACAAATAAATAAATGCGTCACAAAGGCAAATAAATATCACAGGTTCATATGATCAGGTTTATGTTTTTTATGGTTGTTTTAGATCGTTTCTGTGACCAAAAAAAATAAAATAAATAATAATACTACTACTTCTAATAATAATGTGCACATTTTGTGAGCTCTACATTTTTGCGATGTAATCCCTACATTAGCTATACAGTAGCAGTAAGATTAACATGACTTAATAGTAATGGTAACTTTGCTTCTACAGTGCCTTGCAAAAGTATTTATACCTCAAGTACATGACATCACAGAAAACCCAAATGCACAGTTCGATGTCTAAAGCCTCCCCAGTCAACACACACCAGCAGGACATCCATATAAGCTCTTTTTTTTTTTGTCATTGACCAATGCTGTGTGGATCCATTTTTCGAGTGTTTTAAGGGTAAATCCTCCTGTTTAATAATTTTTTATAATGCATATAATTTCTAGCATCCAAAATATTACTTACAATGTATTATAATTGGTTTTACATCATAAAAAATAATAATAATTATAATCCTTTCCCCAAAATCCATAATAAATATTAATTAACAGCATAAATAAATATATAATTCTGTTCATTTTCGGCATATGAAGTATTATGTTATATATATATATATATATATATATATATATATATATATATATATATATATATATATAGATAGATATCGTTAATATCCACTGTCTCACACAACTGTATAGTGAAGATACACTTACCCCTAGCGCAGGGAGCCTCTGAGTGCAGGCAACAGCGACCTTGAGTTTCCAGTCTGTTTCTCCATCAAGCTGGTCCGTTCGGATAAAGCAGGATCCTGAGAAATGTAAACGCAATAAATCAACATGATAAATGAAACACTGATGCCTGATAAAACTGAAGGGCAGATGATGGACATGGGACAGCTGTATATAAGGAATAACCTGCAGCCTTAGCAAGCGGTCAATAATAATCATTTTGTTAGTAGAGTTAGTTATTCCTCAAGTTTCCAAGCTTTTAGAACAATGAAGAGCTAAGAGTAAATGTGAATGACATTCACTCACAAAGAAAATAAAAATATATCAGGTTATATATAGGGGATGATAAAATTAATTAAAGTAGCTGATAAAATAAAATTATTTATCTGTAGTATCAGAGCTTTAAATAAAACATAAACAGCATACCAGACTTCTCAGAAGTTCTTAAAAAGATCATATCAGCTGGTACTCTCTGATTCTGTAGCACAAGATCACAAAGATACAGTATATTAATCCAGGTACAATAGCATAAAATACAACAGTGAAAGAAAATGTAATGTAATTAACTAAATATATTAAATATAAATTAGTTAAATAGATACATCATTTTTTTTATCATTATTTTGGCCAAATTTATTAATTTAAGATGTGAAAATCTAGACAACCATCTGTCAGGTGACAGTGCTAACCTCAAAGCCTCTATGCAGCGTTCTCATACTTTATTTCCTTTTTTCAACTTCCTCTCTCTCTCGGTCTCTCCCTCCTTCCCTCCAATTCAATCTTCATTATTTGCTTTTTTTCCTTTTTGTGCCTCTACCTTCCTCCTTTTCTTTATTTCTTCCTTCCTTTTTCCCTACTTTTAATTGTTTTTCTTTACGTAAAAATTTTTTTTCTTTCTTAGGCTCTATCTTCATAAGTTTCTTCTCAGTTTCTTTTTCTTCCCCCATTTTCTTTCTCCTCTTATTTCTTCCTTTTCTTCCTTCATCATTTCAGATAAGACTGAAGTTTTTGGATGATCTTATAGAAGCTGTGATGTTCTGCACATGTGACTACATGAAGTTGTCAGGCTACAGGGGTGAGATCACAGCACAGTAACTTTACTCTCACTATAGCATAGGCTCTGAATAATTGAGCAAGGTCATACGTGGCACAAGCAGTTACAGAGAGACAACCACAAGCTGGGAGAAACACAATTTTACAATGACTTTTGTACTGACAAAAAAAAAAAAAGTGTGGAAATGAGAGAGAAAGTAAGAAGATACAAACCTTTTCAATGATGATGAGGTCTCCAACTTGGATGTCAGAGCTCTTCACTTGTACTTTACCTGGGAAGGAAAATCAAAACAATACAAAATAACTTTACTTAAGAAAACTAATAAAATTCAAACCTGACAACATGCAGGGAATAAATATGGCTTATTAAAAAAAATCAATAATTAAAGTGTTATTAATAATAATAAAAAAACAAGTTTCTTTATAGCTCACTGATTTGTAAACCTAATTCAAATTTAAATGAAACTCTTCATTTCTTCATATTTTGCTTTCAAACAGCCAGACTTTCTTGTATTTTGTGTGAGGAATATTTCTCTAGACTTCCTGAAAGACTTTTCATTCCTCTGACCAGTTTCAGAGGAATGTTTTTTGTTTGTTAAGCCACACAATTAACTGCGACTCATTCAAGCATAAATCCACCTAATTTAGAGCACGAAACAGTGAGAAACGGGTGCAGATGACATACGGTCAGGCCGGTGATTAGTATACTGAATGCTGTATGGTGGTTGGAACAGACGAGATTGGAAATGAGGTTGCTGCTGAGACTGTTACATTAACAACTAATTTTTAAATTAGTGCAATCACGATACTTTATCATGTGTGTCAAATGTCTCAGGGATCGAGGAAAACATGCATCTAGACTAGTTTCTGTTCTGGCACCTAGATAGTGGAATGAACTTTCTTTAGATGTCTGTACAGCTAAGTCACTGCCAACCAGTAAATAATGTCTAAAAATCTACATGTTCCTTAGGCATTTGGTAACCTTAGGTATTTTGTAAGTATATATTTATTGATGGAAACCTCAAGGCACTTTTGTAAGTCGCTCTGGATAAGGGCATTTGCCAAATGCAGTAAATGTAAGGTTCAATAAAACAGAAATATAAAATCAATATATAATCTTGCACTGAACAATATAATATGCAATATCATGACATCACTATTTAGTGTTTTATCACTTAAGTTACAATTACAGCTGCTCCCTCAGCAGCCTCTTTTTTATCCATTCCTTTTGTAAAATGACATGTTACTGAAAAACTGGAAAGAATAAATAGGTCGGCTCTGAAAACAGGAGTATTTGCCTGGTAGAAAGGAATGACATTGGAGCCTCATTCAAAAGCTGATGTATAAATATCTTCTTCTTGACAAAAACCTTTACATAAGCCATGATGAAAAACATTGGTGTAAACAACCGATGTACATGGTTAGTATAATAAATTAACAGAAGCACACTGATATTAACCTTGCAGCTGTAACTCCTGTCTGAGGTGCTGTAATAGAAATCAATTTCTTTTGACCTACAAGAGGTACAGTGTGGTTTTCTGAATCGTGATAAAGCCTGTGCTGTTCTGTCAAACAGAATAAACATGCAATGTAGCAAACTGTCGCCTATAACGGAGACAGAAATCTTGGGTTATCCCTGGCTCAGATCAAATCAAGAATTTGTGAGTGTGTAAAGAGTCATTTTGACGGGTCACCTCGGACTGTGAGTTTGCTGTACATCTGAGAATTCATCTCTTTGTCCCTCCTGTAGCGGCGGACCTCGTCTACGGCCTCTCTCACCATGGTGACGGACAGCACAAAAGCCTGATTGACAGCAAGAACAATGAAACTCATCAAAAGCTGAAACAAAAGTTTGTTGGATCGTTCATTCCACAATCAGTTATAGATTTTTTTTTCAGGTTCTGTTACACTCAGATGAACTCACCAGCGGCGCCCAGTAAGTGTAGAGATAGCCGATTTTTAGTGATGGCACAAACTGTGAGCAAGCCACCACCAGGAAATACAAGTTGAGAAAAAACTTGAACTGCTGGTATAAAACCTAAAAAAAATAAATACAAAAGACAGACAAGAATAATTTAATATTACATCTCTTTTATTAATTGAAACTTTCATGTCCGAAGCGATAACACTCGTTCCGACAATTTTTTTTGCCAAAGGCAGATTAAAGCTCTCTGTTCTGTTCTCTCTATTCACGCACTGTTCTGATAGATCGTGTTCTTCCGGATAAGATACAGTTGGCGACCTAGCGGCACTTCAGACGAACAGCTCGTTCCCTCATGCAAAATTCATGGGACAAGCTGAAAATGAAGTTGCCAGCCACACCTGAATAAGACATCAGCCAGCAGTCATAACACAGCAGATCGGCTGTACACGTGAACGGAAAAAGGTACGTCAGGATGTTGCCGCCTCTTCAGTTCGCAGATAGTTGCTCATTAACCTGATTAGTAAGGGAAAGCCGTTCTGAGAACCACAGGTAAGGATTTCACTTTAAACTATGTGTGAGCTCAGCTACAAGCATAAGCCAGGGGTGGACAAATCACTTGCCTGAAGGCTCAGGACAAGCAGAGACATCTTTTACACGAGGAACATCCAGCGTGAAACAAGACTATTAATAATCTTTTTCGGTAATGAAGGCATATCACCAAAAACTTTAAACACAGTACGGTGATGAGACTTTTACCAGCAGTAAAACATTTGAATGCAAACAGTTTAAAGAACGCCGTATGTCAGTAAACAACAAACTTGGAGCTTGGAGCTCATTGCGGTCATTCCCCTGAACATTCAATGGAACACCTGATCTGTGAAATTCGACAGATAAGTTGTTGCCAACTTGCGATAGAGAGGCATCAGTCTGTGGGAATTGTACACACAATCATTCACCAACACCACCTGCATGTTACAGAAATTAGTTTGAGAGATTGCCACATTCCCTATCCAGTCTCAATCTCACTCCAAGCCATTTCCATATGTTTAAGCCATTAAAGGAGTTCCTTGGAGGCCAGTGTTTCAGACATGATGCAGGCTCTGGCATACTGAGAAGACTTTCTATCTTGATAGCAGCCAAGCACTAGTGAAACACTGGGATAAGAGTTTTTACATTCATAACCGTGTTCTGACTTAAACACCTACTTAAACACGTGTTAAAATCTTTATGAGAAATCATAATAAAAAACATTTCCACAAATGCCATTTATTATTAAAAGATTATGACTTGTTTCTTATTTTAACTATTTTTTTGGCCCCGTCAACACATATCTTGGAGCTGGTGACTGACAGTTAGTGTAATTAATTGGTTAAAGTAGTTTTAAACCCTTACTGGTACTATGCAGCTGAGAGAGAAGGTGGGGAGAATAAACCATTGAGGTGGTGAACAGTCCTCTAAATCTTGTAAGTTTCTCTTTATATTCTATGTTAAATTCCAGCTCCTGGTCTCCGAGTGGCGCAGTGGTAAAGCGCTCACCCTATCATCCGGGGAGCGCTGGTTTGAACCTCGAGTGATGCTGTTTTCCTCTCACAGCCGGCGGCACAGAGAGAGCTGATTGGCCGAGCTCTCTCGGGGGGGCGGGATGAGAGGTACTTGCGTTAGGAAATACGTGATCGTCTTCGGCCCTCCCGGCTGAGTGGTAGTAGTAGCCTTAATGTGGGAGCGACGGGAAGGAATTGGCTACGACTAAATTAGGGGAGAAAATTGGAAAATCTAAAAAAAAATACTAAATTCCAGCTCCTGGGCTTGAATCCCAGATAGCGTTCAAAGCTAGGGTGTACAATCCCTTGTTCAACACACCAAGTAGTGCAATTGATTAGGGGCTTCAGGGGGATTTAGTATTCAGCTTCGTCTTAGTACAGTAGCTTATGTTACGTGTATGTAAAAAAACACGGAGGCAATTTAACGATTTAACCGGTTAAAAATTTTATTAACCAACAGAGTTGTTTTAAGGTTTTTGACTTGGAAAATATTTTCCAAGTGGGACTGAGCGAATCATCAAGCTATAATAATTTAAATTAAAATGTGGAGTTCAGGTGTCGATACTGTAACGAGCTACCACAAATAAATCAGTGTATGGAAAACACTGGATTTTGCTGTTGGAACAGGTTAAATAAAATTTCGACTGGTTATCGTTAATTATTAACAGTTTACCAGTAAATCAATTATTATTAATATAATTATAATAATAATTATTATTAACATGCTCAAGTATCGGTTAAGAAAAACATGAAAAATTTTCAACTGTAATCCAAGATATCTTGTGCTAAATAAAAGACACATATGCTATTCATTAAAACTCCTTCATGTACTGTGTGTTCTGTACTTACCCCTGGCACAAAGGTGAGAACGTTGTATTTCTGGTTTTTGATGGCGTTTTTGGGGTACTTCTCCTCACATTTTTCAGGGTGGCCTAGCCAGACGGTTCGAGCCTTCAACTCTTTCTTCCTCCTGCACACGTGAGCCAGATACTCGCAGCAGCTGAGGCCAGGAAGTGAACGACAAATCACAATGAGAAAAGGTTTGATGTGGTCAAACTTTAAAAAAAGAATAATAATTATCAAATTCTAATAATAAAAACTTACAATGCCTCAGTTACCTCCAGATAAATATAGGGTACAAATACAGTGTGATTCACTTGAAAGTGGCCCTAAATATTCTAGAATAACTCTCACTAGGACAAAGCAATCTGAACAAAACAATGTACAATGTGCTCCTCAGTATATGGAGCTTCGAACATGCTGGGATGCCCCGATAAGGTAGGCATCATGGCCATTATGATGACATGGACAAGAGACTCCGGTACATTCTAGAACATGGGACACTGCATCGAAATGTGTCTGACTAAAAACGGAGATCACGTTCAGCATCGCATGTAATGCAATGGATTACACGTATGTCAAGGTATGTAGCGTATTTCTGTGTTTCAGATCATTTCATCATAGCGAGAGTTATTAAAGAATATTCAGGACCTCTTTCTATTGAATCACCCCATATAATCCGTGCATGTTCTAAAAATAGCTGGATTTTTTATGAAAATCTCTTTAAATGCCAATCCGAGACAATCAATAATGGGTCAGAGAATTTAGTGCTCCACACCAAAATAAACGTCCTAAACCTTAGGGATAGTAAACAAACATGAAACCTTTTTTGTTTGCAAAAAATTATTATATTTGCATATATATATTTCATTATTTATGTTGGTGAAGCATTTTTTTCACAAATATTTTATTATTTATACTGTCTCTATTTTTCTTACTGGCATTCAAACATATCTTTTGAGTGTGTGAAATAAATTACAGTTGTTTGATATTAATATAACTTAATTTTATATAAAAAAAATAAACATGTACAAGCATGCAGATGAACAGTTCCGGAAACAGGATAAGTCAGGAATTGAACTACCGTATCGCCACAGAGTTCCTGCTTTAGTTTCCACTCCCTCTGTTCTCTTCTTTAATGCTGTGCACAACCGCGTATGTTAAAACTCACATTCCTCACTTTGAAGGTCATAGAGCAAGCTTGTTGACTTTTCTATCCGTTTTACATTCCACCTGAAGTCTACACACATCACGCTGATGGAGAGGATAGCTGGGCCTCTGGTGAGTGTACACAGTCATGCTGATTGGTTTGGTTGGCATTAACGCAGATTACATAAACTTAGGGGGGGGGGGGGGGGGGAGAAAAAAACAATAATATTTGTGTTGGCCTATCTGCTCTTCGTGCGCAAGTTGCCAGCACCCTGATTCATAAGAGAGATTATTTGCTCAAATAAACGTTGTTTAAATAATTGGACCGTTTGAATAAGCAGAATCACTCTGCTTGAATTATTTGTTCGTTTCATAATCCTTTGCCTAAGCACACTGAAAATTACTGGCAAGCACCAAACTGGTCAGCTGTGTGAAATCCGATTTGTTCATTAGGGAAACAAAATCAATATGCAGCTTACGACTGAGATGCATCACCGATAAACAAATGACAACGGAAACTAGAGTCAATCAAGCAGTCGCTTTATAAACAGAGTGCTCCATCGAGAGCAATAAGTTAGTAATATTTCAGTATGAAGTCAGACAGTGATCAGACTGAATAAGCACAGATTCTAACCTAGAATTCGGTCATGCTACTTAACCCTAGTCTCTTTTGACTAATGATGTGCAACTGGGAGCCAAATGCATAACCAAGTGTGTGTGTTTTTTCATGCACAGTTACCTGAGCATTAGAGAGATTCACTGCCAACCTTCCTCTTCAACACACACAGAAACACAAATACCCCTGCTTGTGCACGCGTTCATGTATTTGAATAAATGTGTCCTGTTTTATGACTTACAAATGTCCAGATAAGCAACTCACATGGCTAAATGGTGAAAACATTTACCTATAATGCTAGTGATTAGTTCATTCCTATGAATAAGACCTCGATTTAAAGCGGTTATCTTTTGTTTCACATCAGTGCTTCACATTACTTTGTTTAAGGCTCTTCCAAGTAGAGATGTAATACATACTTATGTGTGCAATTGTTTTAACATTCTAACAGTAAATTATTATTATTTTTTTAAATATATATTTAATTCTGTGACATCACATCCCTGTATTGATGAGCTGTCATCAGGTTAATAGTTTACATACACTAAACTACTGTATGACCTATTTCAGCTACAGTATTTGTTAAGTATTTAATTCAATCCAGGGAAATAGTCTGCATCTGCCATGTGTCCCATAATTTGTTGTTCTCCCTGTGTTAGTAGAGAACCTCAGGTTCTCTGCTGTCCTCTTCACTCCTGCGTGACAGTATATGTGAGTCTCTGCAATGTGGTTTTGTTTCATCCAGAGTCACACCCAGACATACCACAGTGCTGACTATTATGTGCTGACTATTATAAAGGGCTTACTAAAGATAGATTAGTTAGACAGACAGATAGATAGACAAGTAGGTAGGTACAGAAGGTATCTATATGTATGCAGGTATCGATCGATTGATCGGTCGATAGATCGATAGATAGAGAGATTGTGCCCTGTTTTTCTTGATTTCCTGATTTCCAAACATAAGTATTACAGCAAAACATTTTATAGGATCTTACAGGACAATATCTGTAGGCCAAAATAGAAAGCACTGTTCAAGTGCATTTGCAAAACCCATCATGCACCATGATGAAACTGGCTCTCATAAAAAGCATCCCAGGAAAGCAAGACTAAAATCTACCTCTGCTGCAGAGGAGAAGTTCATTTAGAGTTACCAGCCTCAAAAATCACCAATTAACAAACAGCACCTCAGATTAGAGCCGTTACAGGCTTTACAGATAATAAGTAGCAGATACATCTCAATATCAACTGTTCAAGTAAGAATATTGCATATTTCAAATGCCTTCAGCATTGTTTTACAGTGTAAGAATAAATAAAAATCAGGAAAGAGCATAGAATTAGATGGTGTGTCCAGACTTTTGACTGTGTACAAACAGATAAACACTCATACACAAACAGAGATCTCTTTAAACACAATGATTGACAGACAAATACAGTACAGATAGATAGATCTGTAACTTTTTTGTTCTGTTGCTGTAACTATAACTCACTGCTTCTTCTCGAAAGCTCGAAAATTACCAATTTCCAACATTAGAATTATATAATTGTATATAAAAACAGTCAAAACATTTGGAAAAGACATGTAAATAAAGTAAAATATGACATTAATAGACATAAAACCTTAAATAAAATCTTAATTTATGATTCCACTTGGCACCGACTGCTTTAAAAATAGACTGAAAGAAAAGTGGCTCCCTTTTCTTCTTGCTACCGTGATTAAGATTCATGGTGTTGTGTCTCCACTAAATGTTGCACAAAATACAAAACAAAATATGCAAACCCACTTCGCTAGGCTTTTCACAGATGCAACCAACTTAGCCGTCGTTCAGTTCGACACAAATCGTTCGCACGTATGTCGGGGCAAATTTCTGCCAAAATTTCAGTTCTTAAGACAAAAACTTGTGAGGCGGGGCGTTCATATGCCAAGGTACCACTGTGCATTTTCATACATATCAATCAGTCACTACTTTTTATCTTTTGAATGTGAATTATGAAACCAAGCCAAACAGCAATCAACAAGAACGGATTTCGCTCTGTTGTGGACTCGGTAAATAGACTGATATGTAGGAAAAATCACCCTAAATAAATTATTCATCAGATCACATTGTCTCCCAGGTGTCTTGCAAGATGTCATTGCTCTTAAACAGCTATCAGGGTAATACAGACACAAACGCATTCCTCTAACCTTAACATATAAAAAATACTGTATAGTCCCATTTACTACATTTCACTTTAGTGTTACTATCACACTGGAGTAACTTGCCTAATATGCAAGGAAATTTAAATTCAAGCTCTCTCCGCAGCCCCATTTTATATTTATTGTAAGTGTTAAAGTGTAACATACTTTCCACACAGCACCATCCAACCTCCACAGAGAAACCAGCCCAGGCCACGCCGTCGCTGTATGATTCTAGCCCTGGGAAGTGTGTGGTAATCGCTCTCGTCGTTCTCAAAAGCCTCCTCAGACATCATCAGAGGCATCTCGTCAAGATTCAAGGACTCGTCTTCGATCTGGTACCTGAACAGGAGAAAATAGTAGGTAAATGAGCTCTACTGTATGTTTTCTATTTAGAGACTACTTTCGTACTTCAGGTAAAAACAAGTTGAATGTTGATGCGGACAATTCACTAGTTGTCACCTTTTAGCCTCCTCCTGGGTTCCTGGACAACCAAAACATGGAACTGAGCAGCAGTACTAACTAATTAATTGTGTTTGATTAGTTCACTAAACAGCATTAGCCAAATAAAATTTTTTAAATAATATAAATTAATTGTGCTTTAGCAACCTTGCCAGCATTCTGGGTGACAGCTGATTAAGCAGGGACATCACCTTAAAGCCTTGAGCGTAGTGTACACAGGACTATACATTAATCGAGGATTACTTCAGTCTGTACCTCTCATCACACAAATATCACTGATTATACACAACTTACTCTTTTATCCTAAGTGCATCCTTATAAACCTTGATTTTCACTGCAGCTCATCAGAAAAAGAAAAAACGGTCCAAATCATCTTTATGAGATTTAAATCATAGGAGTAGCTTGAGAGAATAAACTTAAAACAACTCATTTGTTAGGTTGAGAATACTCTGTACAAACACACACATATCTGTAGAGCTGCATGACAGAAAGATACAATAACACTCTGAGACGAGCCGATTCTCCAGAGAATATCAGATTACAGCCACACATCAGACCAGCATCACCTCCACTTACATCCTACAGACCTGCTCCCACCTGAGCATTTCAGTTCTCTATGAATTTAACTGTAGCACTTAAATAATTACCTTGCGTTAGAGTTTTTTGACTGAATTACAATTAAAGATGCCATATTTGTGAACCGTGAAGCATTGTGATTTTGTTGCAATAGTTTTTATATATGAACTATAAATGTTACATGCAATGTTATATATCATCTAAAATATTATTATGCATCACCCTTCAATCACTGGAAAACATTGTTCACTATAGATCAATCACTGCTCACCACTGTTTGCATTTGTGGTGGTAAAATATTGCTATTCCTCTATAATCCTGCAGGTGGTGCTCTAATCTATTCATACAGCATGGAATCCTGTGCAGGCGAAGCAAATTATTTGCTAGGTTTTTTTCGAATTTAACAAAAGCCAAAGTAAAAAAGATAAATATTATATGGGAGTATTTATAAAATCATGAAACTTACAAATCAAATCGTCACCTAGATATTGTGATAACATTAAATAGGGAGGTCCCTGGTGATTCCCATCAATAATCACCATTGTTCCACAAAGACCAATCCCTGATCCCCATTGTTCCACAAAGACCAATCCCTGATACCCATTGTTCCACAAAGACCAATCCCTGATCACCTTTGTTCCACAAAGACCAATCCCTGATCACCTTTGTTCCACAAAGACCAATCCCTGATCACCATTGTTCCACAAAGACCAATCCCTGATAACAACTGTCCGGTAAAGACCAATCCCTGATCACCTTTGTTCGGTAAAGACCAATCCCCGATCACCGTTGTTCAGTAAAGACCAATCCCTGATCACCGTTGTTCAGTAAAGACCAATCCCTGATCACCATTGTTCAGTAAAGACCAATCCCTAATAACCATTGTTCAGTAAAGACCAATCCCTGATCGTCACTGTCCCATGAAGATTGACCCAAATCGTCACTATCCCATAAAGATCAAGCCCTGAGATTGATCCATTAAGACCAATCACTGATCACCTTTGTTACACAAAGATTAATCACTGAACACCACTGTTAAGTAAATTATCATTGTATCACAAAGATCAATCACTGATCACTATCGCTCCCCAATGACTAATTACTGTTCACAATTGTTCATCTTTTTTAACATGTGATATAAGTTCCCACATCTGGATTTCTGTAAAGATAGCTATGTAAAAGATGAATCGTTGGGGGAAATGGTTGAGAGAAATGTGCAAGCCAAGCAAAGCTCTGTAAAGAGATAGTGTTGATGACTAACAGCAACTCGTGATGTAGATCCTCAACATAATGGTTCTACAGTGGAGCTGTAAAATGAGTTGTATAAACGTACAACAGCTGTATACAAAAAAAAAAAAAACTGGGTAAAACGACGAAACATAGCGTTAAATGTGTATTAAGTCCAGACAACAGTGTCACATGGTATCACAGTCCCTGGACCTGCGAGTGAGACGCTGACAGCTGACAGTAACACTTAGTTTAGCCTGCTAGCTCCAATCTCCCAAACCGAGCCAAATAACACTACTGAACTAGCGTTGAACTAACATTTAAACAATTAAAACTCAACTGTATATTGTAAAAAGGCGGTTCTAACAGTATAGAAGTAGAATTCTAACCTGAAAGGTCTGCCAGCATTGTAATAAGGGTGTTTCTTGGAATTGTTTCTCATAGGATTCAGTGGGATGCTATCAGCCATCTTGGCTGCGCTTGTGTACGAAATGACGTCATTCTCATGCGCCACTCCAGCGTCCTTCTTCTCGTACACTTGCGTACTACACAGTATAGAACGGCAGTTCTGATTGACTTTAGGCTGGCCATTCTATTTAGGCTCGTTAAATAAATAAATAATAAAAAAAAAATATTCCAAGTCAAGTGAGACGGCTGACTTAACTCTCTCTTGCAAATAATAAAATAAAAAATAAAAAAAGTTTAGTTTTATTTTTTTTAGCATACTTTGTGGCCAGGCGATTAGATGCATATTTTTATTAAATTCATATGACTACAACAGAAATAATAATAATAATAATAATAATAATAATAAAAGTTCTCAAAAGTTTAAGACCGCTTGAAAAATGGCAAAAAAAAAAACATATTTTGCATGGTTGGATCTTAACAAAGTAGAGCTTCAACATGCAACAAGAAGAAATGGGAGTGAGACAAAACATTTTTTGAGCATGCAATTTAATTAAAACAACGATTAAACTAAACCAGGCTGTTTTACAGCTGATCAACAGTTTAGGACCACTTCAAAAAAAAACATAAACCCCCCAAAAACAGAAATCAAACTTCCAAACATGAACTTAGTACTGAGTAGCTCCACTGTTATTGTTGATCACTTCAAAAATTCGTTGCGGCATGCTTGATGCAAGCGTTTCCATGAGGTGAGTGGGAACATTTCTCCAAGTGGTGAAGACGGCCGCACGAAGGGCATCTACTGTCTGGAACTGCTGTCCATTTGCCATCCATCCCTGAAGGTTCTCAATTGGATTTAGATCAGATGAACACGCAGGATGGGCCAAAAGAGTGATGTTATTCTCCTAGAAGAAGTCCCTTGTCCTGCGGGCATTGTGTACTGTAGTGTTGTCCTGTTGAAAAACCAATTTGTATCACACAGACAAGGCCCTCAGTTATGACAAAATGCTCTCTGCAACATCTGGACATAGCCAGTGGCCGTTTGACGCCCCTGCACTTCCTGAAGCTCCATTGTTCCACTGAAGGAAAAAGCACCCCTGACCATTATAGCGCCCCCTCCACAGTGGCACGTAGAAAACATCTTAGGTGGGATCTGCTTGTCATGCCAGTAACGTTGGAAACCATCAGGACCATCAAGGTAACATTTTTTCTCATCAGAGAATAAAACTTTCTTCCACCTTTAAATGTCCCATGTTTGGTGCTCTCTTGCCAAGTCGTTCAAGCGTTCAAGGAGATGAGGTCTTTGAAGACGTTTTGTTTTTGAAGCCCTTCAGTCTCAGATGCCGTCTGATGGTTATGGGGCTGCAGTCAGCACCAGTAACGGCCTTAATTTGGGTCGAGGATTGTCCAGTGTCTTGACAGACAGCCAATTGGATACTCTGGCTCAGTGCTGGTGAAACTTTTTTGGGTCATCCACTTGACTTTTTGCTCCATAACACTCAGGATCATTTAGGAAATTTCAAATGACTGTTTTACCGCATCCCACCTCAGCAGCGATGGCGCGCTGTGAGAGACCCTGCTTATGCAGTTCAACAACCCGACCACGTTCAAAAAGGAAGAGTTCTTTTGCCTTTGCCAGAATGTGTGACTCCCTAACAGAAAATAATGATGAATCCACATCTTTGCACAGATTTGGCCTTTTAAAGGCATGTGGTCCTAAAATTTTGATCAGCTGTAAAACAGCCTGTTTCAGTTTAATCATTATTTTCAATTAATTGAATGCTCAAAAATTTTTTTGTCTCACTCCCATTTCTTCTTGTTGCATGTTGAAGCTCTACTTAGAACCTTGTTAAGATCCAACCATGCAAAATATGATTTTTTGCCATTTTTCAAGTGGTCTTAAACGTTTGATCGGAATTGTATATATATCGTTTTTTTATTATTTTCTGTTGTTTAAAAGGGGTTGGAATCCAGTAGGTTGGTTACATTTGTTATAATATTGGATTTATTAGTTTTTTGTGTCTCTGGTTATGCTTTGTTTGACTGCCTCATCCTCTTGGCCTTAAATCTTATGCAGATTTTTCAGACCAGCCTTCCATAAAACATATAAAATACATGCTTCCCTGGTCTTGTCTTGCTTTGTTCTGTGTCTTGAACTCTTTGTATGCTCTATCCAGCAGTTCCACACATTCTTTGTTCTTGACACGTTTCCTCTCAGTACCACTTAGCATCTAGTTGAACTTCTGTAGGTTGCACCACTGCCGGTCTCTATTTATACAGGTAGATAGTAGACAGCATCATCATCAATGTTTATGTCATACTGTGAGTGTGGCATTGGCATTCTCTACTGAATGTAACAGTAGGCAGCGTCGTGTACGAGCTCAAAGCTACTGAAACCCCGGTGCAGCAGTCAACCCTCCTCATGTAACAATGGACGTATCATTAAATATAACAGTGGACAGCGTCATCATCATCTTTTATGTCATACTGTTAGATAACAATATATCTAAAGCGCGACAATATTCATACCCCTGGCAAATTCTGACTTAAAGTTACCTTCATTCAACCAGCAGGGTTTTTTTTTTTTTTTTTTTTTGGAAATGACACAGGCTTCTCCCAATAGGTAATATGACCATGTACTGTACAAAAGGCATTATTGTGGAAAAAAAAATTCTCAGCTTTTATTTACATTTGAACAAAAAGTTTTGTTCAAACTCAATTGTTCATAGCCTTCGCAAACTGTCACAGTCTATGGGAAAATCCAAAATTCTAAACCATTCCAAATATTCCAAGCTGTTCTGAAGCATCCTAATTACCCTGATTCATTGGGAACAGCTGTTTTAATTAACTCAACAGGTGAAAAACAGAAGCTCTCTGCTGTTGGTTTGTGGACAGTCATGGCTAAGCCAAAGGAGCTTACTGAGGACCTGCGGCTGCACATTGCACAAGTCAGGAAAGTGCTATAAATGAACATATATAATTGTTTTAAAATTCAAGTAGCTACAGTGCAGTGTATTAAAAAATACAAGACATTCCACACTGAAAAATCTCAGAGGAAGTGGTCGGAAGCCAAAAGTGACTCCTGTGCTGGCCAGGAGGATAGTGAGAGAGGGGAAAAAAAAGAATCTAAGGATCACCACCAAGGCCATCCTGATGAATCTGGTGGTGGCAACAGACAGACAGTCCAACGGACACTGCACACCGCTGGGTTCCACGGGCGCAGACCAAGGAGGACACCACTCCAGATAAAGTACACAACAGCCTGCTTGACCTTTGCAAATGCTCACCTGGGCCAATAAGAAGACTTCTGGTCTTCTAGTAGCCTATTAAAATTGCTGTAATATAACACTAACATTATGGTTTAATACACTTCTGTTTCAAACATATAAGCACAAATTGATCACCATGTTGCTGGTTTAGATTATTGTAAAAAGGCACTTTGAAAAGTTGATAATTGCTGATATGCCCTTACTGTATGTATATCACATCAATAGTTTAATTAAAAATGTAATAATAATAAAGCAGATCAACATCTATTTAAAGCAAACGATCATTAAAAGCAAAAAATTAGTATCTGGTACTTTAACATCTGGTTTATTTTTTTGGGGGGAGTGGTCTATGTGTTTTATGGTGTAAAAATAGGGATAACTTAAATTCCTCTATAATTATAAAGGGTGCTAATAATTACAGATGTTGCAGTTTGAAATATTACTATTTAGTAATTTATAACTTACCTCTTACAATTACAATTTATAGTTACAATTGTTTTGACATACAGTACATACACAAATTTGCCATACAATTTGTACAGAAGGATGCAGTTTCTAATATAGGCTATAGTTTAACATAGGCAAAATGTAAACCACTACAGTGGTTTTACACTAGACAACTTGATCAAAATGTGATGTTCATTGTTTGAGGAAATCACACTAGATGATTTGAGAAAATCGCCCCTACAGTACCTACAGAGCTGGCAAGGTCTTTGATCTTTCCACAGACTAATATTATGTTAAATAAGCTCCTTATCCAACAATATCTGGGAAATACGCCTGAGCAAGTTTAAAAAGATTTTTTATTTTAAATAAATCTCAGTCAAAACCTATTTTTGTCTGTTGAAGTTGTATATTATGGGTTATTTATGTGATATATTATGGGTTTTCCCAAACCATACTTTCCTGCACAAATTGCATTGCAAAATAAAAATAATAACACAACATTTAATTCCGATAATTTACACACAGACACAAATGTTGTTAATGGTCAAAAATGTTACATTTGGCAAAACACTGGTAAACATACTGTAATTACTCATTCACATAAGTGCATATTAAAGCAGTAAGCTACAAAAGCACCAATCATACCATATCTTTTAAACCCATTGCATTTTATTTTCTGTGAAAAAAAAACATAGAGGAAAAGCAATATAAATCCCTTATAATAAATACAAAAAGATTAATCTAAATGTATACAGTTACATCTTTTTATTTTTGATTATTTGTCAAAATTGCAACTAGAGAATATATCTTTAAGAATATTCTACTTCATGGCAATTAAACTATTGTACTATTTTACCAGCAAACTGATATCTTGATCAATTTATCAAAATTTCTTTTAAGCTTTACAACAAAGCCAGTGCTTTATCCTGATAAAACCCCGAGTGGACACACTAAACACAGTTTTACTTTCAGTGGTAACTTGTTCAAGATTGTACAATAAAAATCATTTGATTTTGGACTCTCGTAGCTAATGGTTGGTACAAAATTAAAATCAAATGCAATCTGTGTGTATGTTGCAGTTTGTACTACTGCTAGTGACTGATTGTCCACATACAGTACCATACAACCACTGTGTTACAGTTATTTATGTCTGGCTTTTTGTTTTGTCTGGCTTTAAACATTCCATAAAGTAGAACAACGAAACCAGTCAATAGAAAAAGTTACCATTGGAAATTTATATACAGTTGAAAGTCATCAGGTACATACTGAAGCATCTGTTGTAGTTCCACATGCATTTTTGCATACAAGATTATTTCCACTCTTCTCTGAGTTTAATTAATTCTAATCTCTTTATTGTCATCCATCAACACGGAGAAGTGTCGTCCAGATGCATGGTCTACACTTGTTTTTCCAAGGGCTCGGATTGACGAGCTGTTGCCACTGCTTGTCTTATCCATGGCTACAGTAGGAAGTTGAGGTACCCCCCCATTCTGAATGACAGAAATTTCATTGTTTTTCATGGCTAAGCCATTGCTAATGGCTACAGCATATCGACTCCAGAAGTTCTGATCCATGTTCATGGCCCTTGCTGCAAGGTCCTTCTGAAATACTTCGTTGAACTTGAGAGCCTCAGCACCTAAAAGAGCCAGTGGGTTTTCCACAGACAAGCGCCTACCTCTCCGTGCAGGTATGTTATTCCACATGTGAGTGCCCATGTGTACCTGCAGGAAGGAAAATAAATAAAAAAGTCATCATGGATTAGTGTATATATATAAACACAGTGCATATACTTCCTTTAATATATATATAGAACACTTAGCTGTATTGTGAGTTCCTGTGTTGGATACTAACATACCTTGAGATTGCCCTTTGTTGTGAAGGCACGGCCACAGATGGAACAGGCGAAAGGTTTTTCACCAGTATGTGTGCGCTCATGGATTTGTAGGGCACTTGCCGAAGAGAAGTTTTTCCCACAGACATTACAGTTGTGTTGTTTAGGGGTTCGTCGTGGTGGTGGGCTACCAAACAGTGAAGTCATGCCTGAGATTATTGCTTCAGAGGGAGTTGGTGAAGATGGAATAGATCCAAATACAGGAAAAGGGCTTTCTTTAGGTGTGTATGGTCTATTGCAACTTTCCATTTCCATCTTAACTGTGGCCTGTATTCTGTCCTCCATATCACTGGACCTCTGGCACATTCCTAAGAAAGCAATAATAAACCTTTAGTGTAGACCACAATAAGTACCAACATAACTTTCAATAACAAAACAAATATAAATTACAAAGAAGGTAGTACAGTAGATGAGTCAAAATTATGTTAGTAAAATTTTATCTGCAATTTCCTAGTATCTTTTGAATGTTTATGCTTTCTAGGCCTACAGGTGATTAAATAATTAGCACAATCTTACCATGCTCCAAGACTGAAGACTTCCTGATCTGATCATACACTGCTCCATTTATTGTATTAGGGACTGGGGACGCAGACATTTCATGTTTAACTGTAGGTGCTCGTTCATGCTTATCAAAGGTAATGTTCAGTGAAATCGGACTGTCATGTAGGACCTCAGCTGGACATTTTGTCAGTGTTACTGGATGAATGACATTGGCTGACTCTGGTAAGAAAGTACTTTGGTTCTCTAAATCTGCTGTGGACGGAGAGCTATTGTCTGGGCGGTGGTCAAAAATGCTACTTATAACCTTCTGTTCAGGTAAATGGTTAAGACTATTTGTCGAGCCACCGTTTGATGTTCTAACATCAGATACATCATGAGACAACGGTGAAACCTGGGATGAACTACTGTCTGAAAAACTGTTAAGTGGGTTTTCAATATTTTCTGAAATATCTTCCTCTTCGCATGAAATATCATCAAGGCCATCATCCTCATCATCATCATAATCATTCACACTGTCGAAACTCTTCTCTTCAAGAATCAACTCATGATTGTTTTCCTGAATAGCATCTGCTGGGAGACTTTGGAGGTTATTAGGAATCTGGCCACCCATATGCATGCGAATGTGCTGCTGTAACACAACAGCGTTGGTGAATTTCTTCTGACAAATTGGGCAGGAGTGCTGAACTTGAAGAGGAGGCTTTGCACGGTGGACGCCAAAGTGTGTCTTCAGGTTGCCTTTTGTAGTGAAGGCACGGCCACAAACCTTACATTTAAAAGGCCTCTCACCAGTGTGAATTCGGTAATGCATCTTAAGCGCACTCTGGCAGCTGAGGACCCGGTGGCAGATCACACACTGATTGGGGTCCATCATCTTTTTGTCAATGTTCTCCACAAGTTGCTGGAGTTTGGATGTTTCCGATGTCTGCAGAGATTCTTGGACTCCACCAAATGGAAGCCTGGCTTTAATGTGCTCTGAGATTTGAGAAGGAGTCGAAGATTTTATCACCGGGGTAATCACATCAGTGGACTCTGGTGTATTTGCTCTAATGGTTGCTTCTGTTGATGGAAATTTTGAAACCATGTTGTGACTTGCAGGGATAAAATTCTCACCTGGATCAGTCACACAGTTTGTAGGTAGGTTAATTTCACAAGCTTTTAAATGTACTGTAGTGCTTGCCTCCTTGTTTAACTGGATGCACGCTGCCATCTTAGGAGTATCAATGTGGCTGTCAGATTGTATAGGAATTTCCTTGTCAGTACTAGGGGCATTTGGAGACAATTGTATACTTTCATTTTTAGCTAGTGAGGACCTTTGTGGAGATCTTTCTGTCGGTGCATTGATGAAGGACTCACTGTTTTCCACACTTGTTACTGTTGGGGGTATCTGCAGACCTAGTCTGGGATTTAGCGTCTGCAGAATAGGTTTGCTGTCTAACCATGTTGATCCTGTTTTCTCTGGAGGAAAAGTCATCCCATAGGGAATACCAGAGCTTGTTGGAATATTATCGAGATATTCTGGCACTGGGTATGGATTCATCTGTACATGTGGATATTTGTCTCTGTGCCTTTGAAAGTGAACTTTCAGGTTTCCTTTAGTGGAGAAACGGTTGCCACATATGTTACATTTGAAGGGCCTCTCACCCGTGTGAGATCGCAGGTGGATCTGCAAGGCACTGTCACTGCCAAATACCTTGGCACAGAACCTGCATTTGTGTTTGAAAAATGGGTCCTCAGAGCTGGGCTTTGTTTCAAATATAGAGGTGTTGGGCATTTTACTCTTGCGATGCTTTATCATAGAAGCAAGTGGTTCTAGTGCATTGGTAGTGGCTGCAATGCTGGCAAGTGGGTTTGGGAAGATGACTCCACTGGGAGGGCTTTGAGGTAGCAGTGGTAAGTTGGCAGAAGTGTTGACAACATTGCTCTGGCTTACTGAATGGGGATGAGGTGAGCTCAGAGGCTGGGTATGACCAGCATTAGAGAGAGCACCATTGCAAGATGGCAATAAAGCAGACATTCCAGTATATGTAGATAGAGGAGCATTTGGGTTTACTGAGGAAATTGGGGTACTACCATTTTCTTTAGGATTGGATTTTTCATTATGTTGCTGGGATACCCGAAATGACGGGCCTTCCAGTCTGGATGCCTGGGATACAGAAGCCTGGCCGTTCACGGTAGAAGGCATGACTCCGGATAATGGAAGTACAGGAGGAGGGGCCATGCCTCCTCCATGGAAATGGTAAGTGCAAGAAACTGAGGGAAATGCCTTTGAGGCTGGATTTAGCGCAGCTTGTGTTGGCTGCCTGTTCATCACAGCTACCTGATTGCGGATCTGCTCAATGAGTTTCAGCTGGTGGACCTGCTGCTGCTGTAATGCCATTAGCTGTTCCAAAATCATGGGTATTGCCACTGAGCTCGCCTTACCTCCAGATCCATCACCTTGGATACTTTGGGAAAACTGTGCAACTGCTACCCTGGTACTATGGAGAATCTCCAAGGTTACATTTGTGCTGGGAATGCCATAGTTTGTGCTTAGACACGATAAAGGTAAAGGATTAGAGCTCTCACTAGAGTCTGGTGGAAGAGGGCTTGGGTTTGATATCTTATCCACAGGTGCAGTAGTATCCATAGGGTCATCTGCTCCAACTGCATAATTTTCTTCAGGAAGACTGACATTTTCTTCTTCTTTCTCAGACGATTCAGACTCAGGTTCCATGTTCTCAGTTTCAGCTGGGTCACTGTGAGCACTTAAGAAGGATTCCGTAGGAGATCCCTGAGGGGAAGGAAATCTTTCATCCTCCTGTACAATGAGCACAGAAGGCTCCTCAGTGCATTTATTCTGGTGCTCCAGTAACTCTGACCAGTTGAAAAATTCAGCACAACATGTTTTACAGACAAGAGTCTCTACATTTCCACTGCAGCTCTCGCTATGGATCTCCTCACTGCCACCTTTATTCAAGATCACTGATGGGAAGAACCACAAAGAAAAAAAACATGTGTCAATAGGCATCCATAAGTTTATGAATGATTTACTAATCTAGATAAACATATATCTAATCAATTTAGCAACTACAGAGGCTCTCATCCTGTATTGTTATGCACCCAAGATCCAGCTGATAATGTTCTGGGAGTTTATTGAATGAAATTCCATAGTAACTATTGATTTTCAGTATTTTTAAACAATTCACATCCAACCCGTCAGTCCACAGCAAATTAACACTATTTGACTATTTTGACTATTCCATTGTCAGTATACAAATATTTTCTAGATATTTTGTGAATTTTTTTTTACATCTTTTTTAGTGATTCAACAACTTCACCGTATACACTAAGAGAGAGAGAGAGAGAAATAGAGAGAGAGAAAGGGAGAGAGATCCTTGGTATAATCCAGTGTCAATATTTAATCTGTGAAGATTAATACATTTAATTAGTTTTTAGAAGATTGTGTAGATAAGAGTAGCCTATATCAGTTGTCCACACTCTCATTATGTTCCTTACAGTACACTATTTTCACATGTCAATTTAAGCAATACAGTACATACTGAATCCTGAATCTACACACATCATGAAACCATTCTGAACTGATAAACTATGAAATTACCTTGAAATAGTTCTGGTTAATTAAGATATGAGTGTCCCTTTTTAAAAAATCTAAACATCACAATAACTGGTAAATTGCTGTAATATTACACAAGCAATATGACTTATTAATACACTTCTGTTTAAAAACATAAGCACAAATAAATCATGATGTTGTTGGATGATTAAGAACTTAGAGAATTCTTAAGAATTAAGAAGCTTAATTCATAAATTATGATAATTACTAATATGCCCTAATATCACATCATGATTTCATTAAAAAATGTAACAACAACAACAACAACAATAATAATAATAAAGCGGATCATGTATAATAAAGAACATTTATTTTAAGTCAATGCTTTTTTTTTAAATTATTAGTTATGAACTAATAGTCAATACTTAAAAAAATAAAATAAAACAATAATAAAAAAACAGTTCTTTTTTAGACCATAAAATACACAGTTAGGCTTACATTAATGGTGTTGTCACGAATGTGGTAATGGTACTAGTCTGTACGACCCACCGATACATAGTCAGATTATTTCCCAGCGCTTTAAATAAAATAACTGGTCTGATTTTCTGCCTGCAGTCTGTATTGTGATCCTTCCTCACTCACACACGGGCCGGTTACAGTGTGGGTCAGTGGCTCGTCTCATTTCATTAAGCGTGTGGGTGGTCCTGCACAAGTTCCTCACATACAGACACACACACACACACACACACGCGGGAAGGTGAGAGCGCATTGAAGAGGGCTGAGAGAGTGCAGATCAAATGAAGCACCCCATTAGCGAATGAAACACACCAACACTTCAGCCGTCCAAATCGAGTGCACGACAACGACTACACTCACTGTAGCCCACTCAGTTTGTGTGCACTTCATTTACATAGACGACACTAACGATAATTATACGAGCCTCGCCATTTCTCAACCCCTTCTCAATAACAGGATTCATAATTCTGTATTATTAAATAATAAATAATTCCTCAGGTTGGATTAAATGGGTTGGGTTAAATCGATTAGAACTGTTACTATAAAACAGCTCCTTATAGTAATAATAATAAAAAAAATACAATCTAAAATAATATGTGAACAATATTTAAAATTCATTTTTTATTTATATGCACACGCTTATATTCTTTAAGCACATGTATTAATAAGCTTGCTTTTTTTTTAACATAAAACGCACAGAACACTTTAAAGTTTTAGGCCAGAACTCTGGGTTCATTAAAACAGGAGCCGCAATTAACTGCATTAAAAAAAAAACTCAGGATCATTTGAGTAATTAACTTTTCTAATGAAAGATGTCTTACTAAAAGATGGTCTGAGCAAAGAATAGGAATAAAATCGTATTATAACTTGGTCTGAGTAATGGCGCGAATTTAATACAAACCTAACCTGCTTTATTAAATGACAATGACAGAATTTAGGAATTCATTGGACATGTTTTTTTAATCTTTTTTTCATTTTATTTTTAATAATTAATTGTGTAACTTAATCAGTGTACAATAATTATGCTACCCAATTTTTAAAAGTCTGGGTTGTATATGAAGTAAGAAGCTGCGTTAATAGTTGCGCCAATGGTTTGTTAAAAAATTAATCTTAAAATTAGTGTCATTCAACCTATTCTACCACGCTTTAATATTAATAATAATAATAATAATTATTATTATTATTATTATTATTATAAGTTAGCATTTGTTGATTGAAAAAAATATTTATGGTTGAAGTGTTTCAAACGGTGCAAACAGATCAGCTATGAGGGAGAAGTGGCAACACACGCGTACACACACACACACATACACACGCACACGGAGTTAACCTGATAAACTGTTCACAGCTCTATATTTTATGCTCTAGATTCAATGCAAAACCCCGACATAAGGTAAAAGTTTTTTTTTTCCCCAGAATATTTTGAGTACCATCTTAAGCAAGTTGTGACTGTTATTAAACTTTTGTTGTCAGGTCCCTCATCTCTTTTTTTTGATGACCACAAAACTGCTTTACAAGTTGCAACATTGCGTTATCTAAAATAATTGGTTAAACTTGAAACTTCTCTTCTGCTAAGATAAATTAAAGTCGCAATAACGTAATCTCTCTCTCTCTCACACACACACATGGATTATGCTGCTAAGAGCAAGTTGCAGAACATGGAGTGAAAAGTGCGCGGCACATGTCCCCGGATCTCCCCGTGTCCCCCCTGGTGCTGATGCGTACCGCTCTCCGCGCCTCTCCCGCGCTGCTCCGTGTCCTCCTCTCCCGTGGCTACGTGCTGAGGCTTGGCCTGCTTGCGCCGGGACATCCTGCTTGGTTTTTGCGCTCGCGCATCGGTGGCGGACGCGACGCGTGTGGACTGGCGCGCGGCTCGGCGGATACTCGGGGTTGCGGGACGTTACACGGTGTCAGCGCTACGGGGTTCGCGCATGGCGGAGGTCTGATGATGATGATACAGGCTCGCGCATCAGGAGTGAAGCCGGGCTGCGCGCGCGCGCTGGGATTGGCTGCTTTCCAGTCGGGCCGCGCGGGATATGCAAATGAAGCACGGACTTTGGATAATTAGCCGCCGCTGCCGCTGCTCCCTGCGCGCGAGACACGGCACAACCGACAGCACACACCGGACCCCAGCAGGGTTGCCAGATTGGGCTGAGGTTTAGGTCGAGGTTGCCAGATAAAATCACCGTTTAACATTTAACCAATAGATCACCAGTCCAAACACTTAGTATAGTTTCAAACAGCCTGGCCATGATGATGATTTTTGAGACAAATCGGACCAGTCTACAAACGTTACGAACCTCGTAAGCTCCAGGGAAGCATCAAGTGTAATAATGCAAGCGCAGGTGTATTCATGGGGAAGGAAATGCCATGGTTTGGTAAGACCACAGATCTCTAAGGAAAGACTTGTGCTAACAGTGCTCCAGGTAGTATATATTGTACATATGATATAAAACACTTGTTTTTAAAAACATTAATCACAACATTAATTTGCTTGTGAAAAAAAAGAAAAAAAAATTGAAGTTAACATGATACCATCCTGGCACTTAAAACTCACTATAATTCACTATAGCTTACTATGACTGATCACAGATAGGCGTACAGAAACATAAGGTAGACCTGCACTAGATCTATGGATCATAAATCTCTGTTGCTCCACCACAAGGTTTTCAGGCATAGTTTAAAAATTCCTAGGTCATGCTGGGAAGCTGAAATTTCCTACAGGTCACCCTGGTTAAGCTGTGATCTTACTGTATGACTACAAACCAAAGAAACACTGAAAGTACTGTATGAGCTTGGTTTTACCAATCAGATGGTCAGAGGGTCAATCCTTAACACTATCAAACTACTACTATAGGGACACTAAGTTAGACCTTCTTTGCGCCAAGGGTGCAGTATCATGGATGAGTGTATGCTTTGAAAAAGCTGAGATATAAAAAAAACACTGTTCTGTACAGTACAGTATATATAACTACAGCTAATTAAATTCTTAATTATTATTAAAAACATTAGAAATATCATATGACGTGTTATTTGTGTCATGCGTGGATAATTATTACATATATTCTGGATAATCAATATGTTCTCCCATGTCTTTCACTCATTCTGTATGCAGCTTATCCTGTACAGGGTCACAAGAGGCCTGGAGCCTATCCCGTGGACACGGAGCACAAGGTAGAGTACACCCTGGGTGGGGTGCCAGGCTGTCGCAGGGCAGAAGAACATATACACTGAATCACTGTGAAACCTGTGTTCTAGAAAGGAACCCACCAGGCAAGGTCGGGACTCAAACCCTCAACCCTGGAGGTGCGAAGAGTGGTAACCACTACAACACTGCGCTGCCTTATTCATTAAATATGTTTTGGATATTTGTTACATACCATATGTTTTAAACACTTCCCACTTTTGCATTGACATTTAACTTTACATCTTTGCACACCAGACTAATTACATACTGTACAAGACTAAAGTCTGTGATTTTAAACATGATTAATTTATTTTCATGTCAATACACAATTAGTTATTTTCAGGTGTTCAAATGTATGTAAAAAGATTTCATGTATGGGAATGAAGGGTAGTGAATATAAGAGACTATGAACCATTATTGTTTGTTTGTTTGTTAGTTTGTTTGAAACATGTGCTTGTGCAACAAATGCTCTACAGTGCATTCCATTCTCTGAGAAGTGTACTTATCATAACATAATATTCTCATTTTTACCTGTTGGTGTTCAGTCTTCAATCTTGCCTGGGTAAAATGCTTTTTAACTAGCACATATTTTACTGCAAACAAAATACTAATCTGCCATGCTACAGGTTAGCTTAGGTTGTCCCCCAAGGATCAGTCCTTAAGCCTTTTTCTTTTCAATATTTGTTACTTATTATTGGGCTGTGTTATATCACAACATCACAATTTCAGTTTTCCTTTTTATGTTTAAGATACTGAGATCACCCATGGTCTCCTATCATTTGTTTAAGAAATGAATTACTTATACAATGAATGTAATTTTTCTAAAATACAGTATAACATTAAAAAAAAACTTTTGGTTCCCTGTAAAAGTTTAATTAAACTTTTAAAGGTTTAAAAGGTTAACCTTTTTTAAAAGGTTAATTAAACTTAAACTTAAGTTGTCTTCTTTGTCAAATCTGTCCATATTGTGTCTAATAAACAGACCCTCCATTTTTTGGGGCTTAGAACTTTAGGGCAGTTCTAGGTAACAGTAGGTTAGCAAAGTACTACTTTGAATGGCTGATATTTTCATTACTTAACTTTTTTAAAGTTGTTTCCCATGTATTATATACAGTAGTAGTTTCTGTGACCCACTTATTTTTTTTTACTTAATATATACAGTATATTTTTAATTACTAATAAATAAAATTTTAATATTTTTAATTATTATTATTATTATTATTATTATTATTATCATATGATTATTATTATATAGTAGAAGACTATCAAAATAGGTGATCTTTGCTGCATTCTGAGAAGTTTTGATGACACACCAGGCACTAAACTCTGATTTAAAAAAGAAAAAAGAAAAAGTCTTGGAACCAAACTTAAGAACCGTGACCTTAAGAAAGCTTTCTGTCAAGGTAAAAGTGTGAGCTGGGAGGAGAAGACACAAACTTCACAAGTAAATGTTTACACTTCTATCTATCTATCTATCTATCTATCTATCTATCTATCTATCTATCTATCTATCTATCTATCTATCTCCATCCTTTGGGAAAAAATATGTTTGAATTTTATGCTCACATCTGAATAAAAAAAATGTACTCACATATCATCTACATGATTGGTCTTCTTAGTATTACATATGCAGTTTCAAGACATAATGCACCTTCATGTTTCATGTGATCATGTGAAAATAAGGGAAGAAAACCTAAGTGCTGAATGATCAACCTTAATGCAAATATACACTGTTGAATAAACTCTCAGAGTGTAACAGTAACTTGAAGAAATAAAAAATCCGCAGGTGATCAATAAACAGATTAAAGAGATTAAGTAATGGCACCCACTGCAGTGAAATAATGATTATCAGAACAGCACATTCTACTCTTCCGCACATGAACACATTCACTTTGTCACTAACCTTACTGCAGTGGTCTAGGCTCATGCAAATGTCAGGAGCGCGCGGGGTGAGCTGATCACACTTGTACGCTTTGGTGCGTAAAAACGTCTCCAAATCCCGGAAACTTGTTCCGGCTCATTCTAGTACACACAAAACAGACTCCCCGGTGCTGACCTGACAACATCAGTGTTTAGTTTCAGTCCAGCTGGACCTTAAGAAACTGTCGATTCAGCATCGTGGCCTCTGTGTGGACAGTGTAGAAGTGAGCGCTATACTGTAGTGTGAACTTCGTTTTAATAATCAATCTCAAGCCGAGCGCCTGCGCGCTTTAACAGCAAATGTCACAGGAATAAGTCATACCAGGAGAAGTTTACCCATCTGTTTTTGGACACAGAACGTGTTTTTCACATGAGCTAATTTATTATTGCACATTTAAGGGTTTTTTTTTCAGCGCGGCATAACATGATAAAATGCACCTTCACGTTTTTTCCCACGTGAAAACAAAGATCACACATCAAACGTTGTTGTTTTTGTGTGTATTTCCTTTCAGTGCAATTCCTTTCGTCAACCTTGCATTTTGCTATATACCTTTACTGAAATAAGAAACTGAAATCGATTATGACGTCATATTCGGGATGATTTGAAGTTTGCGCAGATAAACACAGAGTTACAGGTCATTTTAATCTTCCAGCAATACGCCAGTGTGTAAGCAGCTATTTAAAAGGCAGTGAATCAGTATGGAGCTGGTTCCGTTACAGCAGCATGGTGTATGTATTCGTATTGATCGGCGTCTCTGTGTCTCTGCTGGCGTTAGAAGATAAGAGCTCTCTCTGGTGCACTATAATTCCGTTTGACCTGTATCTGTATGCTCGAATGATGGATGACCAAGGTGACCAAAGACCCATGCAACCTGTTCAGTGATGCACTATTGATTCATCTTGACCAAAAAAAAAAAAAAGTCACAAGTGCGTTTATTTGGCAATCATTTCCTTTATTAATCACAAATCAGATCAAAATGATTTCCAATCTTAAGAGACCCCTGCCAATATGTGCTTTGTGTTGTCCTTACAGCTTCAAGAGAAATGCTTTGTGTGGATTTATGTTTTATCAGAAGGATTAAAAGTGTAAATAATGTAAATAATAAAAATACATCTTTACAAAAAATATGTTATATTTACTTAAATTAATTCTTAAAATACAGTATTCCATAATAAAATAATAATAAAAAAATGCATAATTTATGTATATAGAGACTTAAATCATGATTAATGTGTTTGAGCTGCACTTAATGTTCATGCTACCCCAACCCAGGGGGAAAGTATGTGATAGTAAGGAAATAAAATAAAATAAAATACAAAAAGAAAATAGGAAGGTGTCTCATTGTACTGGCACAAGACATGGACTTCTACTGAACGACCAGCAAATGGCTCAGCACTGGACAGTGACAGGTGTGACATGAAGCTATTTTATGTGTCCAGGCACCAGGGTATTTGTGATTACTTTAATTTACCACATCTAGCAGCATTGCTTTCCTCACAACCTGCTTTTATCTAACTTGCTTGACTTCTATTGATTTGTCCTCTTTATCTTTAATGCAGGATAGGAACAGAGAAGGTGGTCAGAAAGCAAGAGAGAGAAAGAAAGAGAGAGAGAGAGACAATGCTGAATGGAGAACTATCCTGAGATGGCTGCTATTCTCCAGCTTATTGCCTCCTGTCGACCATGGTTTCACATGATGCCCAGTGTGTCAGGGCTGCTTCCAGCAATAAAGGCCATGATTGACAATAGAAGCAAGAGGAAAGTAAAGAGATAGCCTCGTTGCGGGTGAAGAGTGAGCTCAAATTCGATTATAAACCAGACTGGAAATGGCTAACCTCATACAATGAAGCTTATGGAAGAGACACATATGTAGGTAGTGGAACCTCTAACCGTTTTTTTGTATTTTACAATCCTGGCTTAGTAAAGGTAACTTATATTTATTAAATATCATATTTTCCTCTAACCATAATAATACAGTACCTCGTATGTGAAGCCATACAAAGATCGAAGTTGTCAAAAAAAACTCTTTCTCTCTTTTTACAGAGATGCCATAAAAACAGGTCAGCATTGAATGTACATGTGTTGACTCATTCTGATCACAGTGATGTAGGAATCTACTGAATGCCCAAAAAGTCAGAAACCAATGAAAAATATATAGATTTGAATATGTTAAGCAAAATCTGTAAAAAAAAAAAAAAAAAAAAAAAGAACATATCATGAGATGAACATGTAGACCATATTGTGTTATAAACAATAAATGCAAAATCAAGTATATATACTGTAGGTTAATGATTTTTGGGACACCCAGTATAGTAGGTACCCATTAAGGCAATTATATAATTGAACTGAATTATTTAAAAATGTTATAACATTAATAAAAATATTAACATTAATAAAGAGAATTTCTCCTAACATGCTGAATCACTAACTTAAAACAAATAATCTTTATTACAATGTACAATTACCGTTAAATAATAATAAAAAGCTAATTAATGCTAGAAATGCAGGACTTTGAACAACTTCCTGTACCCTCATCACTTTCATAACTGCAACATTTACTGTAAATTTTGTCAAAAATATAAGTAATTTATATTTACACTATTTCGATAGTAATATATAATATAATTTACACCATTTCTTGATTATTATAAATGGAAAGATTTTGCATAACAGTTGTGAGAACAGTTGTAATTTAAATGATAGATTTACATCAATTGTACTATTTATACAATAAAAAAAATACAAAGAGACTTGGATGATTGCCCTGTAAACAGTTAACTATTTGTTTTGTAGTTTCAGTATTAGCTTCTATTTTTTTTTTACAAAAAAAAGAAAAAATTGGAATAATTTTTTTTTGTCAGTTTAATAGCTCATCAAAACAACATCAAAAGCTGATTTTCTCATTTTATTAACTTTGAGAAAGTGCCAAAAACAAAGGGAAATTTTTTACTATAATTTATAGGGGGTGAGAGTCACTGTTCAAGTCAAACAGGGACTCTTATAAAATTTCTTGTGACTGAGAAAATGTATTACCATGATGATATCTAAGCACTAGTGAAACACTGGCCTAAGTGCATTAGTGTACCAGGGAATTATATAGGGAAATAAAAGTAGTTTTTCATTTCATAAATGTGCTCTATAATATTCTGAACACCCTAGTGCTTCGTAAGTAATAACAGCAACTAACCTGATTCATGGATGTACTTTAAAATTAAATATGGCCATAAAGGAATAAACTTATCTGTTTTTTTTTTTATAATTAATATAAAATAGTAACTTGAAAATTCCTGTGGTATTAGAAGAATAAAAATGATATGTGACATTTCTGGCCATTAGGTGGCACGGTGGTGTAGTGGTTAGCACTTGCACCTCCAGGGTACGGGTTTGATTCCCTGGGCAGGTTCGATTCCCGCCTCTGTGTGCTTGGAGTTTGGTAGTTCCCATGCTTGATGGGTTTCCTCCAGGCACTCCAGTTTCCTCCCACAGTCCAAAGACATGCAGATGTCTAAGTGCCATTCCCTAATTGCCCAAAGTGCGTGGAATGTGTGTGCCCTGCGATGGATTGGCACCCTGCCTAGGGTGTACCCCACCTCGTGCGCTAAGTTTCCTGGAAATAAATGTATTAAGTGGTATAGATGATAAGTGATGAGTGACAACCTCTGGCCATGGATTATTTTCTTATTAATGTATTATTATAGTTTTATTTATGTGGTATTTGCTACAGTAAATCCTTTATTTACAAGGAACACATAACTAATAAGCAGAGATCTTATGGGGTTAATATCATCCTCTAGGAAATAAAAGGACAGATGATGTTACACATCGTACTGTTTATCCTACTGTCTCATCACCTGTTTGAAATAAAATTTCATATTGAGACAATAAATCTAAACATTTGATTCCCCCCATCCCTGTATAAACTGTTTTAATATAAGAATGTTGTGGAAACGCTTTGGTCCCAGCATGGTACTTTAAATGTTTGCTTTAAGAAGTGCTGAGTTTCAAGCTTGCCATTTTCCATTGCCATGTAAAGAGATACGACTCACAAAGTGCTGGCTGTAAGTCAAACCTCATTGACATCTCTGGCCCAATAAAGAAGCATATATGAGGAAGTCTTAACTTTCCATGTCCAGTATTAGATGCCCAGTTGGAGGCTGGGGACAAGATAACGATTAGGAAGCGCTTTGCCCGAGCATGCTGAGAGGCTCACAGAACAGGGTTAAGATGCACATCCATCATCTTCTTGCTAATACACCAAACATCATCACACTGTAATAACGATGTCATCAAATTGCAGGTCCTCTTGACTGCTTCCGCAAATTTAGAAACAGTTTCTAAGCCTGATTTTGTGAATAAATAAAATAGACATTCAGTGATGGGGAATACCACTCACACTGTAAGGACATATATTTTCCTTCCCTTCTGCATTACAGACATTGTATCGCCTTCTCTTGCGTGCTTCAGGTATTAGGTCACAGATGCCTGCGACATTTAGTGTTTAACCGATTGTAAAGAGCTGTCAGAAATAAACAGATACCAACTACCATGCATCTGTGCCCTTTTATGAGCCCATCTCATCTGGGAGCCTCCCACTAGCATGTTGTAAAATTTACAAAGTCCTGTAAAATAAGAGACGCTCATTTGGGCTGCTCAGATCCCAGAGTTGGCAAGTAGAGCTTATGATCTTTTGAAGGCCAGTTCTTTTAAAGGTGTAATCAGGAATTGCTTAAAGACGCAAACCCGGATACCCCAAAAGTATCCAACTCATATTTAAACAGACTAAAATGGGACCAATGTGAATCCAGTCACAGATTAAAACCTCTTGTCTATTTGACAATTTTGTTGTTTAAAAGAAAAGCCTGCCTTAAAAAACATTTATATGAAATACATGATCAGCCATGACATTAAAATCACTGAGAGTGATGCGAATGATGTTGAAAAGCTCATTATAGCGGCACATGTCATGTTTCAGGATGTACCTGTATTGGGCAGCAAGACAACAGTCAGTTCCTGAGGTTGATATGTTGCGATATGAAGGCACAGAAAACCAGGCAAGCATACAGACCAGAGTGAGTTTGACAAGGGTCAAATAGTTATGGTTAGTCTACCGAGTCAGAGTATCTCCAAAACAGCAGGTCTAGTGGGGTGTTTCCAGTATGCTGAGGTTAGTACTGACCAAAAGGGGTTCAAGGAAGGACAACTGATGAACTGGTGACAGAGACATGAATGTTCAAGACTGAATTATGCACCTCAGAAGAGCTCTAGAACAAGTTCATATTGGATGGATTGGATCAAACATGGCTGTATATGAGGCTATGTAGCTGCAGACAAACAACAATCAGAACTGGACTATGAAACAATGAAAGAAGGTGGTCTGGTCCGATAAATCACATTCTATTTTACATTGTGTGGATGGTTTGGTCCATGTGGGTTCCCAGTAAAGATGCACTCTATGGTCGAAAGGCAAGCCTATTTGATGCTCTGGGAAATGCTGGAAAACCTTGAAAACTGCCATTTATGTGGATGTTACTTTGACACGTAACACCTAACTAAACATTGTTGCAGACCACATACACATCTTCATAGATTAGTATTCTATAATGGTGGTGGCCTCTTTCAGCAGGATAATATGCCCTGGTACACTGCAAAAACAATTGTGTTCCAGGTCTGAGCCTGAGCAAGCATCTTTAAGTTGTGCTGGAGGAAAAAAAGGTCTTTCCACAGAGGCCCGACCTTGCAACTTGCAGGATCTGCTGCTAGCGTCTAGGTGCCAGATACCACCAGACACCTTTAGAGGTTTTGTGGAGTCCACACCTTGATGCCCCAGAGCTCCGAAGGTTTGGCATCACAACATTAGGCAGCTGGTTTTAATGTTATGGCAGATGAGATTACGTGTGAGGAGTTTAGTGATTCTGGTAATACGTTAATAGTGATCATGGTTTGCAAAAAACATTGGCAGCACTTTGAAGTCTGCTGCACTTTGGTATGTAACAGTATTTAATAGGAGGAAAGAAAATTCTCAAACATAATGCATAACAGTCACATTTCTCTCTTGGCTCCTAAGATCAAAGAACAACAGCATTCTTTTAAAACTTACAATTTTAGTGATGTATTTATCTAACATTGCATTCATGAGAAATTCCAAATAGTAATAGTGGTAAATTAAATGTTAGACCTGATGATACATAATACAACGTATCTGAAATGTTTGAGCAGATTTTATTGATAATGGAATTAAATTAAAAAGATGTAGATGTGGCAGATCAGGTTAGTTGAAATTGAAGACCATACAGTATGTTTATAATAAAGATTACTATCTGGCACTTGTCTGGCCCCAGAAATCTATCTGGTGATCCCTCGGGAATTGGGACTCCATTGATCAAGCTTGTTTGTCTGGTATCTTCCTTGGATGCTTGATCAGACTGAGATCTGGGGACCAGATTTGCCTGCTAAGCCCCATAAGTGACAGGCTGTGATGCATTGGATGTTCTAATACCTTTTGATGATAGCTAGCATTCACTTTTTTCAATTATTTGTGTTACATTAAATTTGGCTTTTCTTTGGGACCAGACCAGATGAGATGGACCTTAATTCCAACAGGTACTGTAGATGAGCCTTGGGTGCCCATGATCATGTCATCAGTTTACTGGTGAATAATTGATAATTAGTGTTATTCCGTTCACCTGGTGGTGGTGGTGTTACTGTTATGGCTGATCAGTGTACCTCTTCCACTGTGAATTATTCCTTTAAGGATCCTGGCGCATATATCTTGACCCTGACTGACTTCAAAGTGGATGCAACTTCCTGCTTGCCAACTTTATTCATTACAAATTCAGTCTCAGCAGGTATTTCTCCCCTGTTGCACAACAACTGCGGGAGAGTGTGAAGGCAAACAGATGCTTCTTCAGAGTAATGTAAAGCCAGCCACTGCATCTTTGGCCTGCAACCCATGATGCACCACAGGGAAGAGGTACAACTCCAAAGGCGAGTGTAGTGATCTTCCACATACAATAAGTGACCTCCACACCCACAGCTAACTCTGACTGATAGGTGCGAAAGTAAAGCCATCTTGTAAACCGAATGGCAATTTTGTCATTTTGGACTCATTATTTATTTTTTATTAATTGCTGTAACACACTGACAGATTTGAATTTGGCAGATTTAAAATTCAATTTTTTGAATTTTTATTTAAACTTTAAATCTTTTAATGCCAGGGTGATTTTTTTTAACAAGAATGTTAGATTTTTTTTTTTTTTACAAGGTTAGACAATATATTGGTATAAAACTTTTACTAACATTAATTAGCTATTTAGAAGTTTTTTAAATTTTGCCCAACAATGACTTCAAGTTCTTAAAAGTTCTTCAATCCTAGGTTTTATATTTTAATTTTAAAACCTGACAGTTACAGTGACTCGACATTAGCCATTAAAGGAAAGGTCTGGTTAAACCTTTGTGCTTGAAACAGTGCTTAAGTAAACAACAAATGAACAAAAAAAAAAAAAACACAAGCATTTTTATGTCATGGTTGAATGAGCTACATCTGTGCAAACGCACTGAAATAATGACTTGTCACACAGTTTTATTCTCAGGCCTGAGGCAGCCTACAAAGAAGTCATCAAACATATCTCTTCTCACGCTTAGTGTGTGCCAGCGTCTTCTGTTTCTGTTTTTAAGATTGTTCAAATGGAATATTGCTGATGATTCTTATAGACTTCCTGATTTAAATGTTTATGATGTATTTAACCTTACTGACCTTCCCTAAACGTTTAACCCCTACTATTACTTTTTAATGTAATGTGCCATTTCCTGTGTATATACATTTGAAAAATGTGTAAGAGGCATCTGTGGAAATTAAAAGCTCTTACCTTTTTTTTTTTTTTCCTTCTTTGAATTAATATAATGTTTTAACAAACTTATAATTGGGTGTAATACAAAAAAGATTTAAAAAAAAAACTTTAAACTCCTTAAAAAACAAAACCAATAAAATTACATCCTGTTCGAAATGTGGAAAAAGTCTTGGGTTATCTTTTTTTTATTTTTTATTATTATTTCCTTCCTAAAACTTTGAATTTACTGTGTCATTTCTTAAATGAGTTACAGATCTTGGAAATCAAATTTAGTCTTTAGCTTTCAATTTTAAATCCAATCCCCCCCAACACACACACAGACACACACACACAAACATACTTTCATACATATGAATGCCAGTCCAGTGTGTAATAATCAGTAATGATAAGCAAATGGCCACTCAGACAGTGTGAATCGTTCGAGCAGTGAGTCAACAGTGTACTATTTGTCTTATGTCTGGTCTTCCTGGAAATCCAGTCATATCTTTCTGTCCTAAAAGACACGTGTTTCTCTGGTCCATCAGCACAGTGCTCTATAACGTTCTCGGTTATTTACCCAAAGCGTTGACGTGACAGATGCGAGACATGTTCTTGGTCATGGAGCAAACAAATGAAAGAAACACATGGCAGAAGGTGGAGTGTAGATTGCTCATAATAGTTATCAGCTTTCAAATCTTGGAAGGAAATGTATGAGTAAGCAAAGCAAAGTAAGCTTGAATTAGTAACTGATAATCTATAAGATAAGCCCATTAATTAGAACAGGATTGATGATGGACAATACAAATATGAATGAAGATGCAATTGTATACACATCATTAAAAAAGTGTATCTCTTTTTTTCCCCCTATGTTTCGTATGTCACTTTTGCTGGACTCAGCCACACAGAGTAAACAGCGGTGGGTTCTTTGAATTTCTCAACTTTCTTTGCTTGAAGCAGCTCTTTAATAGCCCCCTTAGCTTTGATTTCCTAATGGTTGTAAACAAATGAAATTTTGCATTTCCTGCAGTCTAGACAAACCAAAGGGAACCTTTTCAAGCCAAGATTGAACACATGGTGCTTGTGTAGCAAGAAACTGTAACTAAGCTTTAAAAGAGCGAGTGTGCTAAAGACAACAGCTTGAATACTAAGCAGTTTTCTTTCCCGTATAATTACATTTGCATGGCTCAACAGTAACATATATGTTCAGCTAAATGATCCATACTTTTGGTTAGATAAGAAAGATATGGGATCTTGGAAACCATGTGTTGATCTGTGGGGTCTCTGTAATCAAGAACTTATCAGGTGACGGACTGGAATGGTTTCGTTTGGCTGCACCATCGGGCCACCTGCAGAGTTTATGTTTAAATAAAATAAAAATATCCAATGCATCTGTACCACATTAGACCTAATTTTAATTATGCGAATAAATCAGATAACTGAAATAAACATAACATAATATCCCTCACTCAATCTTTTTACAGTACCACTTATCCTGTTTAGGCTCGTGGGAGGCCTGGAGCCTATACCAGGGGACTTGGGGCACAACACAGAGTACACCCTGGATGGGGTGCCTATCCATCAAAGGACACACACAAACACACGTGCGCGCACACACAAAATTTGAAAACGCTAATTCCCCCTAATTTGCATGTCTTTGGATTGTAGGAGGAAACCGGAGTACCTGAAGAAAACCCCCTCAAGCACAGAAAGAACATGCACACACACAGACCCAAAGGCCAGATTCAAATCCTCACCCCTGAAGGTGTGAGGCCACAGTACTAACTACTACTCCACTGTATCGCTTCCTTGGGAACTTTAAGCAATAACGCTAAAGGTGTGTATTATAATAGTATGTAACAACACAGTACTGTGACATAATGCCAATATGTGGGAGAACAGTCAATTTTTTCATTATAAATGAAATATCTCTTTCCCCCAAGATACACTGGAGCTGGAGCTACACTGGAGCTCATCACATCACAGTAGGAATGTCAGCAATGGTCATAATATACTGTCACTTGAAATCATAGTTTTTTAATCAACCAATGTTGTATGCAGAACTGCTTTAGCTAAAGTCGTGCTCACAAATCCCCATAAGAACGGCTGCTAACGTGAACATGAACCATTTTTCAAGCATTCTTAAGGTGGCTTCATAAGAATCCAGCATTTGTAGCCTGGGCATAAGTTCATTGCCAGGCAATGGTTTTGTTCAAGATTTTCTTTGTATGCGGCATGAAATCCACTCTTTATAGAGACACCTTAGGAGTGCCTTCAAAACAACCTAACAACAATGTACAATGTTCAAGGATCAATTATATTCAGAAAAAGCCCATTATTTTTATATTATATTATAATATATTTCATATTATAATTATTTCCAGAAGCCCATACTCCTATGGTCAAATGACTTCCACCCACATTCTGCACATCAGTCAATTTTCTAGCACCAGAGCGAGGGGATAGTCGCCACTTTATATAACATGACAAAATGTGCCAACAGGCGGAAGATGTTCCTACCAACTACTTTGAAGTGCCGTAAGTACGGCAAGTAAGGGTACCGTACAAGACCAAATTTTGTAAGATTGACTTCCTGAGGAGGCTGTATAAAACTATGATTTCCACCACAAATGTCAACGAATTGCAGAAGTCGAAGGAACGGAGAGAATCCGACAAATCCATCGTTCCTAAAAGTATTTAGCTGGGTGGAAGTAGCTTAATTTAAACTATGTGACCCTGACCAGGCAGGTACTAAGGATGAATGAATGAATCTTGTAAAGGTATCATGCACCAACTTCTACTCATATTAATAAATATAAAGTTTATCACCGATTAATATCTAACTGTTTACTCACATCAACATAAAACCCTTCTGCTCTCTTCAGTCTCAACATGACTTCTGTCAAACTCTTTTAAAACAAAGAAACTAGAACAATAAACATACACACACACAATAAAAAAATTCCTATATAAAATTTTATTAGCTTCAACAAATTATCCGTTTATTCTGAATAATAAATTCATAATGCAAACAATTACAGTACAGTATATCCCAGCTTCAGGTACAACGTAGACACACTCTGTTGTATCGTTCCACATGAACTCTTTAAACGTTACCGCAAAGGGACATCCAAACAACCCTTAAGGATCAACACAGAGAGTAAGAAGGAATGTTCACCTTCCGATGAGCTCAGAGAGAGAGAGAAGGAGAAAGAAAGAGAATGAGAGCCTCTTGGGTGGAAAATATAGCCCTGGGAAAGCTTAAGCTTATATCGGCCATCAAGCGGACAAGTATTTTTTTGAGCACTTCTGTGCTGTGCCTGAACAGAAAATGTCCAAAAAAAAAAAAAAAAAAAAAAGCACTCCGGCGTGGAGGACAAAGCCTCACTCCGGCCATACATCTGTGAGTTTTGAAACAACGCTTTGTTTGTGGGCCTCAGTCACTTGTGCTCATGAAAGCAGACACTTGCTTGAAAAACTTCTCCTTTTTTTTCAGGGTAACACTCTAAACCAACATCCTGGTATAAATTTGCAAAATGCAATACTGGCCCAATTGTGTGCGGGAAAGACGAGGGACGCATACAAATAACCTCCCGTCTAAAATGCACCCCTCGTTTCTGTCCGGGCTCTGAGGCCGATGTACATAAATCATTTAGTTGTAAGCCAACAAAAGGGCATTAAGGCCACCAATGGGATTTTTTCCCTTTACAGTATTTAATTGGTTACTTTCATTGAAATGGTACACTACTCCTTTAGATGACTTTTCTTCCAAATCTAAAGAAAAGATTGATAAGAATTTCTTTTTTCCCCACCTCCCTTAAACCACCATAGTCCCTTTTTTTTCCATCGTGTTCTCCCTTTCACAAGGGAATGATTTTTTTCCCCCTCCTTACCGAGGGGAGAATAAAGTTTCAAGTGTGTGGCATTTGAAGGTACGGGAGTGAAATTGGAGGCTGCTTGGTAAGGATAAGACTAGGCTGGGAAAGAGGGAAGTTGGCAGCAGTGCCAGGTCAGCATCGTAGCCCCACATCCTCCCCCCTTCCACCAGGTGTCTGCTACATTTAAATGATACTATTATTCATAGACAAGAGAGCGGGGTATTAAAAGTCCCCCCAAAAAATCATTTGCAATTGAATACAGATATAATCCTGGAAATATAAGTCTCCATTTAGACCCTGCCATTAAGCTAACAAGGAGCTCTTTGTGCAACATGTGTGTATTAATCACGGTTGGAGGAAAGGGGCAGGAAGAGAGGCAGAGAGCGAAGGAGAGAGGGAAGGAGAGAGAGAGAGAGAGTCCCTTTGCAAGTGTTCAGATGCAAATTGAAATGTCGCTGTGACTGTCTTTATGGGCTTATTACCTTGGCACTAGCGTGAGCCAAGCTTGGAAACTGATATGAATTCAAAGTGTTTGAATTGCCTAAACACCTCACACAGAGACACAACACATCATAAAACTGAAAATTGTCTTAATTTTTTTTTAATTACTTTTAATTATTCTGTTTGCCTCTCTATAATTTAATTATGACATCAAGATAGTTCTCACCAACAACAAAGCTTTCTTATGGACCTGGATTCAAGCAAATTGTATCTATTAAACCTGATTTCAACATAATTAGAATTGTTTTTAAGACATAATTAAATCTTTGTTCGATTTTATCCCCAACATCACAAATAAGACAGAATTCCTTAAACATATGCTAATTTTACACCAAAATGAGGGAAAAAGCAGCATAACTGTTGATGTAACTTCTTTTAAAACTGGCAAACAGGCATTATTTTTTTTCCAGATCAAGATTTTGAAGCATAATTAAAAAAATTAGTTAGAAGTTAGGATTAAAAAAAGTTAATAACTGTTTGTTTTTTTTAGGATTTAATGCATTAAAAAAAAATCTGTATCTGTAAAAAATCTGTAAAAATCATGATTTAAAATTTTGTTCCAGATAAATGGTTTAATTAAAGGTCAAGGTTTTAATTGACTAATTTGTAAGGCCATATTTAAAACACAACAGGTTTCAATCAGCAAAACCTTAATTAACCCTTTGATAATACTTATTAGTATTATTATTATTTTCACATGTTGCAAATAATCCAACTTTTCCCCTGAATGTCCTCAGCCAGTTTTTTTTTTAAAACAAAAAGAAAAATGAAATAAAGATGAAAGAAAGTTCACAATTTGCGATGATGCAGAGGTCTTGAATGAGCCATCTGTTGTCAAACCCTTGCTGTATATCATTTCCCCTCCACTGATGAATTGGAGAAGCAGCCGTGTGGTTTAGAAGTGCAAAACGCTTTTCCTGCAGCCATTACATCACTGTTCCTCTAATCTGATTTTCAGTAGCCTGGCCTCTGTTATTAAAATTGTAATTATGATTTTGGAGCTGCTCAGCAGAGGAAACTTCTTGTGTTCTTAGGGAAAGGAAAAAGCTCCAGCCCAGATTGTTTTTATTTTTTTATTTCTGCACACTTGTTCCTGGAGATAATGTCCTGACTTTATTACTATGCATGCATTATACAGTAAATAGACTGTGGGATTGGCAGTAGATTTAGACCTACCTTACCTATAAAGATCAGAACTCATTGAACTCCACTATGCACCATGGCTCTGTCTGAAACTGAGTTCCCATTACCATTTATGTCAATGTTATGTACTCTTAAATAACACTACATAAACCAATACATTAGCAATTACTTTTTTTAAATTCCTTTACTCTTATTTAGACTTTAATAGATATTTCCTTCTTTTGCTTAGATAATAACTATACATAATGAAGAGAGCTTTCATGTTTTATTTAACTCTTAATTTAAAGCATCCAATAAAATGTATAAAAAATGGCTAATTCTTTACTTACTCAAGCAGAAAATTTTCACTCACTCACTGACTTACTGACTCACTCACTCACTTATCACAGGGTCACAGAAGGCCAATGAGCCCATGCCAGGGGTCTCAGGGCATCAGGCGGGGTACACAAATAATAGGGTGCCAGTCCATCAGAGGGCACACAAGCACACACTCATACACTACAATGGAATTTGGGAATAATAATTAGGCTAATCTGCATGTCTTTGGACTGTGGAAGGAAACCGGAATACCTAGAGGAAACCCTCTTACCATGGGAAGAACATTTTTGTCAAAACTGCACAACAGCTCATTAAACAACAAACTTAAATTAATTGTTATATTCATTTAAACAATTTAATGGACAGCAAATTAAGGCACAGCCACAGAGGGGTAGGATCAGATTTAAAAAAGTCAATCTTTCCATATGAGAGCTTTTTCCTTGGAGACCCCAATCATGTTAAAAATCCAAGCTGAAGAAGATTATGAGCAAACACAAATGGACAAAAGTTGACTTTGTGTGCCCCTGAGCCACCTGGTGTACGAGATGCCATTGTAATGGTGGAAATAAGTCCTGAGAATTCACGACTCCAAGTCTTTCTCTGCTGACTCTGTTTGCATAAGTGGAGTTATGCAAAAAATGTTGGACATAAAGCTTGAGCCATAGCTCATCCAAAAGCTCATCCAGGAAAGCTTTGGCACAATGAGGAATGTTATGTTTGACTTCATGGATTTAGTCAGCTGGTCATTGGAAAGAAAGAAAATAATGAGTGAGAAAACATTTGCCTTGGTAGAGCATTAAGCTGATTTTCTTCACACACTGCTGCTAAAGACATAAATCTGTGCTTTGAATCAGGCCAAAGCTGAGTGTCCTGGACATTTTCAAAGATATGCAATAGCACAAACTGTCTGTGTGATTTCCTAAAACACACATTACACAAATTCTTTACTTTAAAATAGATGGCTTTTTTGTTGTATTTGTGAAGACAGTATTCATTTAATCAAAACTAGAGATGCAACTAAATACAGTACATTACTGTATATCTAATACATACAAATACTGATATTAATAGAAGTTACAACACTGTTTTTATTTATTAATTTTAATTAGCGGGTGGGGGGGGGGGATGGGGGCTGGGGGGAGAAGGTTTAGTCAGTGCATCCAGATTGGAATTGAAAAAAAAAAAAATGACAATCCTAAAAGTGCCATTTTTACTTTTGGATTTCCCCCCCATTTTTTCCCCAAAAACAAACAAACAAAAAACATTCTGGCTTAGCCCTCACCACTTTTGGTATAAATCTAATAAAAAATTTTGAAGCACTAAAAATGCAGATAGTTTTACCCTGGGATTGCTTTACATAGCTGATCCAAACTTTTCCTTAGGGTTTTCAGAGGTTACATGATCCAAAGCGAGAGAAAGCACTTACTGTTACTAAAACTAAATCATCTTCAGTCCACATTATTATGATCAGTTACTAAGGTTCGGAAAGAGGTCAAGAGGATGCTACATCTAGATGGTTGCAGTTTTTGAAGTTCTCAGAGGTGTAGTAAAATGGAAAGTTAGACTCTATATTAACCTCTTAAGATCTGAATTTTCTTATATGAGAAAATAATCCCCCCCAATCACAGAGTCCATACAGTTTATCATTGTAAGATCATAATATGAGGACAGTTACATATAATTCATTTGCCGATCTTCTTTCTATTTAAGTTTACAGTTATCAGGTGATAAACAGAAACAGTGAGGAGAAAGTAAGAAATCTCAGGAGGTTAAGTAGATTATTACTGGCAGCAACAAGCTACAGGCATTTATAACATTTGTATTATAAGCTCCTTTGGCTGAGAATTTGAAGATAAGAGAACTTTATAATACCAAAGATATTTCTGTCAACAAACTAAGTTTTATATATAATAGTAATAATAATAATAATAATAAAAAATTTGATCTTTTAAAACTCCTAAGAATCTAGAACATTTTGGCATGCTTTTCTTAATTTTATGTTAAAGGTAAACAAGAATACTGTAAGCAGGTAAAGTTAAAAGAGATTCTTATTCACATCTTAACTCTTCACCCTTATTCTTCCGAACACGCACACACATACACTCACACACACGCACACCAGAAACTGCAACATGAGGGTGACATTTGGGGTGGCGTCAGGGGATCAGTGTGTCTAAGCAATAACCGTGGGGCCGGGACAGCAGTCACAGCAAGATTTAAAAAGGTCTCTTCAAGCAGAAATATTTGATCTTCTTTTAAAAAATAAAAGAAAGAGAAGAAAGAAAAAGAAATGACCAGTAGCGGGTGTTGCCTTTCTTTGTCGTCCCAAGTCAAAGAGCTGGACGTCATAGCTAGTTTGTTACAGTTTTTTAATCCACTAAAGATTTAGTAAAACGGAAAGAAAGATTATTATTATTATTATTATTTTATTTTTATTTTCAAAGTAGATTAGCTTTGGCACTGACTGATATATAATTTATGATTTTGGCACATATATTTTCTTCTGTATTGTTTTTAACAATTATTTTTCCTAAACAAATAATATTTAATAACATACTGTATAACTATGAAGGACTGTGGTTTTCAAAATCTTCCCCATCAGTGTGCCATTAAGTACACTATTCAATTCCCTTCAACTGGAATTTTGTTGAGGAAAAATCATTTGTAAGGATTTCTAAATAAATCCCGTTGCATACAATATTAATGAGATAAAGCACTTTACCCTTTAAACAGCTGTTTAATTTTTTAACTAATTATTCTTGATTATTCAACATCACTCGAAAGGATAATGACTGTTAAGGACACAAGCACTACGATGTCTGGCATGGACCCAGCCAGCCTGGCACTAAAACATCACCTGAGGGGCGACACACTCCTGGTCAGACACTGAGAGAAGGCGTCTGTATGCCCAGTGCCAGGGAACAGCTGGTAGTGAGCCAGCGAAGGTGGCAGGAACACATACGAGCAATCATCATCAGTGAGCCGGGTCAGAATCACGGCCCACAGAGAATCCCCCGATCCCAGAGTAAACATATGCTCACCAAGAACCTTGAACTACTTTACAGCTGAAAGTTAAGAGTGTAACACACTATGGAAATTGGTTCAAGAAGAAGCCCAGGGTTTGTGGTAAACCAAGACAAATCTAATTTATGAAGTTTATGTGTTAATTAGGTGAAGGTCCACTTCATCATGTTACATCTTGAAATTGAACATTTTAAACAATTAAACAATTCATGAAATTTATATTTTTTCCTTTAAAAACAAAAAAAAAAAAAAGGTTAAATGTAAAAAAAAAAATACATTTCATACGAGAATGTCATTATTTTTGGAATTTAAGAAGTGGAGGAGAAAATAAACCTCTGTTCTTATCTGTAATAAGACTAAAACCTGCAGGTGAACTACATGACAGGTAAGCTCAAGTTTCACATGCGTCAATAAAATATCAGTCTGCATGCATAATAAGCTTACAAGCATAATTAAAATTTACAGCTTTTAACCCATAATAGCCAATCTCTCCTTCAAGGGAAATGATGGGGGATATGACACAGACAAAATAAACCACAAGGAATACATTTTGAAAGACGTCCCATGGCATTTTCCCTGGCAATTTTAAGTGGGAAAAGATATGTGACATAATTTTTTTTTATTATTTATACACATTTCTTCAAAAATGCATGCCAAACAGATAAAATATAAAATATGAGCTGTTTTAAAATAATGTAGAATTGTTACCTTGGATAAAAGCTACTTTTAGTAACAAAAAACGTGTTTTAAAGTGTTTTAAAATTAGTAAGTTCTGTCACATGTGCCACCCAGACACATCACCATTTTGTAAATAATGCTAAGTGGATGCTAATTCTCAGATTGTTACATGACTGCACCAGAAAGTTCAATAGTCACTTAGGGGCTTTATGAGTTAAAGATGAACTGAATAAGGAACTTGTTTAAATGGTTTGTGACACCTGTGTCATCATGGGTAAAAACATAATAAATATCCCACAAACGTAATAGCCGTTGGGATTATTATTACTTTTGTGGGAAAATTATTACATTTGTTTATGAAAATTCTTCACATGATTGAAGTCAACACCATTAAATATGAATATACAGTGAAAAAGAAATAAACTATCAGTCACTTTGTTAGGACTAATTGTACACCTGCACATTTAGGCATCTAGCTAACCCAGACGTCTGAGGTGATCGTGTACACAATCTCACCCAGGTACAGTATCGTGTTTTTCTCTTTTCACACATCAAATCAAATCCATAAAAGTTTTAGTAATTATGTCTATGGAATGAAGTGGAAGGCCTTCAGGATTGTTTCTTATTTTTTCTAAAACACAAAACCAGTATACTCATTTTCATCAAAACATTATATTTGATCCATATTATACCACAGCACAACATCTAACAGAGTTAGCATAATCAAAACTTGCAGAACAAGGTCTGTGGTTTGACATATTGATCAACAACTATAGTAGCAAGTTAGTGACAGGATTATGGACATCCAAGGCTCACCTATAGGAACAAAAGTCCAGCCCGGCTGGTTTGATCCCACAGAAAAGCCAATGCTGCACAAATCACCAAAACAGTTAATGCTGGCCACAATCAAAAGCCACCAGAACGGTGCATCGAAGCCCACCACACGCCGGACCCAGCAGGAAAAGAGCACAAGGCAGTAGACTTAGCCTCTAACCTCCACATTTCCCAATCCAAATGATCACCCATCCATTCTCAGCACCTAAAGGATCCATTGCAAACAACCTGGTGCCAGACACCAGAGACCCTGTGGGGCAAACGACAAAGAGCCAAAGCCATCCCAGTGGCACAAGGGGAAGCAAAAATCTTTAAAAAAAATGGTTTTAATGATATGGCTGATCAGTGTACTGTATACTGTACACTTTACAGATGTTCCACAGACACCTCATAGATATATTTTTTTATACATTATATTGTAGGTAGAGTTTATATGATTGTGATATGGTCATACAGTATCTTTCTCAATGGAAAATGAAACATGCATTAGCACAGCTTTCTGAATTAATTTGGGGAGAGTGACGAACATAAATCTGCCATGCAACATCTGTACAGACATGCATCCAACCTTTGTCTATGCTCAATTTAATACTGACAGTCTCTCTCTCTTTCTCTCTCTCTTGCACACACACACACACACACACACACACACACACACACACACACACATACACATACATTTTTTAATTAGACGTATCATCAGGCACTCCAAATAACTAATCAGTAAACACGCTGCCACACATAGCCAGTGTTAGTGATAAAGGTTTTGGATTGTTTCCCTTCCCAAAGCTTAATAGCCCTTTTAATAAAATAAACTGATACTAATGGGCGAGTTTGCTAGCACAGTGCAAAGGGTGAAGTTAACAGATTAGTCCCAGTGTTTTAATTGATCAACAGCACTGCACTCTAATTAGAGCGATTACGAGGATGCAGAACTCTGCTGGATACAAAGTGATGTTCAGAGTAGACCCTATTAACAAATACCATCTCCAAATATAATGCTTGTCTGTTAAAAGTAAGCAGTTCATAAAAAAGTATTTTTAGAAGAAATAATTGTAATAGTTGGTGCATAATGATTGTAATAATAATAATAATAATAATAATAATAATAATAATAATAATAATAATAATAATAATTATCCTTTTCAGAGATTATTAAATAAACGTGTCGAAATGCCAAATTAGTGCTATTAATCTTTTTTATACAATCTCTAAAAGTAATCAATAGTCAATTAAATAAACAATCTAACAGTTGGTATAGGATATCAGAAATTTTATATTTGCTGTTATTTAATATAATAGTAAAACTATATTTGCATGATGTTATGATTTTAATTATAGTCAGATACTGTATAGTACAACAGACTTTAAAAAATTACAATGTTATGCAAGTTTATTAAAGAAATAAAAACAAAAAACACAATAAAATAACATGAGTAAAAAGAGATAACCAAGAAATACAGATCCAAGTAAAAAGGAAAAAAGAAACAGAACAATTTAAACAAATTGAAAAAAAAATGAAAAAATGAATTTCAGATTTGGTGAGATAAACTCATGGAGAAGCACTTTGCGTATACAACCATAAACATATTGCAAGCAGAAGTTCATCATCTGGAGTGGAAGAGGAGGGTAGATAGGGTGGTTGGGGTGATTTGGGCAGGGGGGGCGGTGTTGTTGGGGGCCGGAGTGGACCATGGAAATGAGCCCCATTCATCGCTGGATCTGGGCATATGGCGCTACTTTGTCCTCAGCCACTGAGGCAGAAGTGATGCAATTTGTTGGCATGTCCTGTCATTTCAGCAGCTCCCCTAGCCCTCACAAACAACAACAGGATAGAGGAGAGGGCCGCTCACACACCCGGCAAGACTAATAAGAGGAACACACTGGGGACATGGAGCCAGAGTTTGCAGCAGAGCTCTCTTTCACAGATAGACACAGATTTCAGAGGGAGGGACATGAGAAGAATTTGAGTTCTTTGTTCTAAAAAAAATTTATATCCTTTTTTTTTTTCAATCTTACAATAACTAATACTACTTTATTATGTGAACAGGCAATGGCAAAAAAAAAAAACTAATTTCAATTTTCTATAACTTTTTATAATTTGTTAAAAAAAAATTTTAACAATTAAATTTTTTTATTAGAGAGTTGTAATGTTAGAGTTGTAGCCATACAGCAACAAATCAAACAAGATTATGATTTGTATTTTTCTTTATTTAACTGATTCAATGTGGATAGTATTTATTTTTTGGCATGGACGGTTGTAAAGTGCAGAATTAAAATCACATTCAAGTCTGTATCTAATGTGTCTCAGGTACTTGCTTGAAAGTAAATATATAATTTAATCATTATGTTTAATATTACAACACAGTAATTTTTTTTAATCTAACTTGTCAGGAGGTGTTTTTTTTTTTTTTTTTTTTTTTTACAACAACAGACCTGACAGTTCGAAATAAGTTTGCATTTCTATGGGAACACTAACCCACAGGGACTCCTCATTCACAAATGCTCCTCATAATCTAAGTCTCCTAATTCTCAAATGGAATGCATTGTTTTAGAACGAAAAACATATAATTATTAAGAAATTATTTAACATGAATGAAAAGGATCTCGAGTAATGTTCAACAATTAGGAAGTTTTCCCTCACTTGAAAGTTTTCAGGACACATGGCATTGCTCTCTGGGTTTCTTAGTAACATAAAAAGCTCCTTTTGTGTGTCTATAGATGAATAAAAAGTTCATTAATGAAGTGATATACCGGTGTGGTATATGAGGAATAAAACACTCTGTTGGAAATGTCTTACAAAAAAACAATTGGGTCTGTATTTCCTATACATCTGACATGATTAATTCATCATATTTTATACATACAATAAGAGAAAGAGTCAGCTCCTCCGATTCTAATTAACATTATAAAAACTCGCAGGTCTGCAAAGAAGTCTGTTCTTTATGAGCTTTATCCTCTGTGATAATATGGTTGCTAAATCCACTTTGAGCCATTATTGAGAGATATTTGCTTATAGTTGACCTCTTCCCCTGGTTGGTTCCTTATCCTGGGAGAATATCTCCTGAGACTGTGGGAATAAAGAGGTGCTCCCCCCGGGGGACACCCTGAGCTCTCAATGGATCATGGTGGGACATGTCACATATTAATGACATTATGTCTGCTCCTTCAGCCTGCAGTGCTCTCAGAGCCGTATAACTTACGGAAGGATGGAAACATCAAACGCAAAACATGAGGACAGAATCTAAAATAAGCCAGAGAAGAAGAGAGGAACTGATACTGTCATGGTGAGACTGTAAATTACTCTGTCATATGCTAATCAACTAAATCCATCCAACGATATCAAACAATAAGTAACAAACTTTATGAGTAGATGTTATGTACGTTTACTTATAATGTCTTCTGAGATTAGTGTCTATGACTAAATGGACATTTCAGTGAAGAAAGACAGAGATGTTGAACTTGAGGCATATCAGATGACAGAGAGACAGATGATAGCTGCAAAGCACCCGTCTCCGGGACATCGGGGTGAGAAAGAGCCAATCAGAGGATCTGTTCTTCAGCGTATTGGCTGACACCACTTATGCTTAACCACCACACAGCAAATAAGAGGAAGCAAAAATAAGTAGAGTCCTAAATCCCGTGTTGCATCTTGAAAGTGATAGTAAATGTCCCATTATTTATTTAAATAAGGACTGAAATTTGAAGTAGAATTTAGAATTACTTAATGAAGCCTAAGCAGAAAAATACGATCAACATTCACACACACAATTTTTTTAAATTTTTTATATTGGCTAAGGTTAGCTAGCAAGAAAATAATAGGTTAATGCTAATAGCTGTTGTATTAACACAAACCAGTTCTATAAATACAGTATAACATATAAGTAAAAGATAGATCACTGTGATGTGTATCAGGTCAAGTGTACAGTACTGTGCAAGTCTTTAGTCACCCTTTTCTTCATATTAAATGAAATGAAATAGATTAAATGAAAGAAATGGGAGCACATGTTTTAATGTGACAGGCTGCAAGGTTCCTAAAGACACATTAAATAATTCTCAGCAGAGCCCTCATTTCCTCTCTCGTCTGTTTCAAACGCTCAGCCTTTAGCATCACCAGTATACTAATCATCTGTCATCATCTGCACCTGTTTCTCACTGGTTCATGCCTTAAATTAGATGGTTTTTATATAGATATAGATTTCATTCTCAATCAATAGACATTTAAGTCCAGTGACAAATAGATGTGTGAACATAGCATCACAGAACTATGTTCACATCACAAGGAATTATAACCTTTTTTTTCCTTTTTAAACTTATGTTTGTGAAGCTATTAGAAAACTGGAATTTTGAAGTTGTGGGATTTTTTTAAGTGTTAATGGGAAATGTCTCGGAAACGTCATCGATACTGTATATTCATAAGTAAAATTCTACTTGGGGAAAAAAAACTCATAAAGAACATGTTTTTAAACCCTGGCTCTTTAATGTCTTGCCATGTTATCACAAATTCTCTATATGAAATCAAAATCAAAGGGAATGTAAGAATGAGACTGCAGCACCACCTCATGGTGTCAGAAAACAGAAGTTAAAGTTGCTTTCATTTTTTGAGAGCCACAGAGACATTGAACTACAGTTTGTCTGCTGTAGATACTTTTACTTTGATTTGGTTGAATTAATCTAATGAGCAGTGTGAAGAAAGTTGGATGATTACTTCAGTTACTTTACCATCTCTTTTGCAGTTATTTAAAAAAAGGTTCCTATTGAAATGTTTTGTTATTTTTAATTCACAAATAATTAAAACAAGCAAGCCAGCTTTTTGTTAACAAATTAATGATAATGATTTAATAAACAATAAAATGAATGTAGATTTCATGCTTAAATAATTGATCTGCATCGTCTGTGTAACTTCCGGACTGTTCTCATAAAAAGTCATCAGTAAAAGTAAATCTTGATTGGACAAACATATTTAATTAAACAGGTCCAGGTTTCATTAGAAACAGCATCTGATAAATTGTTGACTTGATTTTCCGCTCAGTAATTGCTCTGTGAAATACATTTCTTTGGAGATTGTCAACCTCCATTATTTTTTTTATGAATTTATACAGCACTTATTTTTAATGGTCATTTTTTTTATTTTAGATGGGGAAAAATGTTCATACTGAATTCTAATTTTATAGCCATCTGTCTTCTGGTCATTTTCACCTTTAAAGGGTATTTAAGCCAGTTAATACACAGTACTGTGTCGAAAGGTCATTAAGGACCACTTGTAAATGCATTAGCAGACCTTTTTAAAGCTCTGATTGGAGGGTTTATGAACTGCCTCTGCAATTCATGCAGCTTTTAAATAGTGCCAATATTTTACTGTGCTGAATGCTATGCAGGTTAATGGGAGATTAGTTTCAATGTCCTCCATGTAGCTGTAGGGTTTCTTGTTTGCTTCATTTACCTCAGCAGTGACCCTAATTAATAACGATCTGTCTGTCTGAAATGTGCAAATGGAACAATAAAGGTAGATCTGACTAATTAGTGACAGGCCCGTCTACTAATCACAAGTAAACATTCTCTTTGTCATTGTTACGTGCTGAATAGGCACAACAATTGAAAAAAAAAAAAAAAAAACAGGTCAGCTTGTTTTAGGAGACTAGGAGAGCATATATTTGATGCATATTGTTTTTTTAGAAACAGCAAATGTGGCACTAGAGAGAGGTCAAAAAAAGACAGAATGATATGCACAGATACAGACTTTTACATTATACATGGAACAAACTGATTGAGAATGTTAATAATATAAACTATAAATATTAATACTACCACTACTACTCCTACTACTACTACTAATAATAATAATTAAACTATAACTATACTATATTATGTACAATCTGCATAGTATGTATATGTCTGTATACTCTAACTAATGTGAAGAAATATGCAAGATAAATATCTTAATACTTAAATTAAAGCAAAACATAAAAGAAAAAAAAATAATTTGTATGTTTTCAAAACTAACTGAACACAAATCCAACAATGATAATCATCAGTACAACAGTAAGCTGTTGAGAAGCAGAAATAATCAAGAAACAATGAGTCCAAAAAAATGATGACACCTGTATGTAAATGTTAAAGGACATACACTGCTTCAGGCATTGGGCTCGTGTTAATGATTTGAGCTGAAGCCCAAAGCAGCTGTTTAGTGCACTCATTTACCAAATCAGAAAAAAAAAATCCATCCCAAATCCTGCCAACACAATGTAATCAATGCTGCATAATAGACAAAATGTTTTAGCAAGGGACTGCATAAGTAAGGGAAGTGACCTATGCAATGTCATTTTGAAGAGTCAAATCCATTTAGCTGTAAAGAAATCTTTAAACCAATCGTTAATGAAAACACGTAACTAACATCTTCTTTAATAAGAACATCATCCAAAAAAAACCATACAAAAACAAAAAAAACAGTGTCAAAAATATCAAAAAGTATCATAGTTTACTCCAACTGTAGGGTACAGAAATGCCAGGTTAACAAACATTTTGAGTAATTTAACACTCCAAACACGGGTCATTTTTACACTCATATCTGGGTTGTTCAACTTTTACGTTTAATGTTATTCCACACCTATAGTGGCTTAATAAAACTGAAGATAGATAGATATAAATATCACACAATGCAAAATAAGAGATACAATAAGCAAAATATTTCTGACCATGGTTGGGATTTTGTATTGTATTGTATTTTATTTTTTTCATTTAATGAGAAATGTTAGAAAACAAAACTAATAAATATTTTACCCTGGAACCTGTATTAAATACTGCATTTTATTTTCTCAATTTTCCAAAACCAAATGCAACATTTCATTTACATCTTATACATTTGTGCTTATTTATTTATTTGCATGTATTATCTCTATTTCTTTGCATTACATTCATGCATAATATCAGTTTACTAATACATATAAAAAAACACTACATATAAAACTGACTATATAAAAGTCATCATATTTAAATATAAAATGTAGAATGTAAATACATTATAAAATTATTTAATAATATCTGATGATAAGAAAGTAATCATTTAATGGCTGATTATGATTATGTAAACCATGTATGTGCCAAAAAACTGGCAATGACAATAGAGTCCAGATGTGAGTGTAACTCAGCAAAACACTGTCAGGATGATGTTGCAGGCAGAAAATTTTCCTCGCTGTTTAGATAGATATGATCTAATTTATTTAAAAGACTTACTAAAGTATAACTTCTAAAGTTCCTCAGCACACTTAACATCACTCTTGTGTTTAGGGTGATTTTTTAAAACAGATGCCTTATGGTCACCTACAAAGACATGTCTAATATTGATGTGACAGGTTTTTTTTTTTTTTTTAATATTAGCCATAACTAGATGAAACAGTAGTGCAAAATAACAGAACACATTTATAAAAGTAACACTAGGGCACATGCAAAAAGCCTGGGTTCGATTCCCAGCCAGTGCCCAAACCCCAGTCACTGGATGCAGTGCCGGTCCCAACCCCAGATAAAATGGTAGGGTTATGTCAGGAAGGGCCTGCGGGCACAGGTAAAACCTGTGGTGACTCCTTGCCGGGGGTGAAGGAAAGACCAACAACAAAATCTACTGCTACACTAATGCACCTAACAGTTACATACACCGAAGAAAAAAATACAGACCTAACCAGCTGTCTATGATATCACAGACATGGTAACATACATGGTCAGAACAGCACCAGTTACAAAACTCCCACAGCTGTAAACAGGATGTGTTTTAGCACACCGACTTATGAAAGTGTTGGCGAGTTACAAAACTAGTCTCCACACTTTTTGATATCACCTCGTAGATATAGGAAGGCAATACTATATAATGAAATGGGAAGTATGAGTAGAAAGAGGGGGGAACAAACAAAGGGAACTCTGGGAAATTTAACACCGTCTAGCGAAAAGGTAAGATAATGAAAACAAAGCCTAACATAGTGGGAACTAAGCTTAAACAAACAAAAAGTTTATTCATCCTCGGTTATACATGTGTGTCAGAACTCTTCCCATACACCAGAAATAATCCTTAATGGTTATAGTTGAGTAAAGGTTTTAATATTCTGTGAGGTAAAATACCCTAAAAAAAAAGTGTGACTAAAAGGAAACCAACTGAACACATTAGAGCCCTGTAGCAGAAAAAAAGTCGGTAAGAAAGCGCTTAATAAAGCACCTAGCACTCTGTTAAGGATGACGCACAGAAAGCACAAGCTAGTTTGCTTATTTCTGCTGTTACAGAGGCTGCATCATTGCAGGTGTGTAACTACTTTGATAACCTGCAGCCTCCTCAGCACCGACCCCAATGATTTCTCCATCAAGCGTGGCTTGATATACTGCTCCATCTGCACCCAATCCTTCTGCTGTATCGATTCCTTACAAATGAGCCTTCCTGAGCACAGCTCACGAGCAGTAATTCAAAAGGGAAGCGCATTGATCGGACCTAATGTTATGAGACCTGGATGTGCTCATGCTAACAAAACAAAGTGCTAACAATGGCACTTCGACTGCTGCTCCGAGGAAAACCTGGGCATGTGATTAAACGGTGGCGGTGGAAAAATGGATGTGTTTGTTTTGTTTTTGTTTCTTCAACTGAGAGATGTAATTAAATATTAATGAACATTTGCAAGGAAATCAGTTTAATGATGAAGCTGTTTGATTTACGAGATTATGAATTTTAAATTGAGATTTAAAAAAAAAAAATAGACCATTCCAATGTACCTCGAAGTGGTTAAATTGTTAAATCTGATTGGTCAAAAGGTGCTGATTCTATTTCATAGGAAATATATATTTATAGAATATAAATCAATCAATAAACTCCATTCTTTACAGTTAAATATGACTTTACCCAGCTGACAGATGCTATAAATAACTCTATATAACTTGGCCCATAGGTGTATCATTTACATAACATTCCTCTTTGTGGCACCTCAGGGATGTGGGATTCACCAGAAAGTGAAAAATATGGTGTGTTCCTTGCCCTCTTTGGTAAAAGATACACTCAGAACCCAGCAACATGTTTTATCTTTAATTCTTTTACAAGAAGAGAGGCCGCTCTACACTTTCACATTTGATACCGGAGATGGGAGACCATACCTATTTGGAGTACAGTAGTTTCCAGAGGAAATCCCATGCACCCCTCATTGTCAGCACTCTCTCAATTTGCCAGCTCTTAGCCATGAGATAATGGGAATAATCTCCACTAAGGGCTGTGAGGCAGTTCATTGTTGGGTCAATATTTGCTATTTATTTCTTCAAAGTTCATTTCGGGAGTCATGAGCTTGTTATTCCATCAGAACTGAACTGATAATCTCTTTCTCTCTCTCTCTCTCTCTCTCTCTCTCATTCAAATGTCATATTTAAAATCTATTATTTTATATTATTGTCTTCCTAAAATGTAATATAAATAGAAACATATCCCACATAGTTAAATTGAGCTTTTATTTTCTTAGAACTACTGCCTCTCCGGCTTAACAGCCATCACATCTGGGAATCGATTATCCTAAGATTGATAGTGTTTCATACAGTAGCTCATAATGCCGAGAAAGACAATAACGTCCTTGCACATTCAATACACTCATATTTTTAGTGCACATTATTTATGACATTTTGTATGTGTGCCAGAGAGGAGATGAGAATGTAGAGCTCAGCTGTGGAGCATAATAAAACTCGGCTAATACAGACGGATAATCCTTCCAATAGGATTTATCAACTACAATGCAGCACATTTTCTCATTATTCATTTCTTCATTAATTAATTGATTAATTAATTCATTTATTCATTCATCATGGTGTGAGGACCCTGAGAAGACTCATGGGAACACGTGTAAAACACCACATTATCAGTTACTGAGTTCAGGTTTGTGTCTGTATCTATGAGATAGCAACATTACTTTGATAATGTATTATTTTTAGAAAAAAGTTAACAACAAAACAAAGAGACTAATTTTAACCCATACTAGTTACATTGCAAAAGTGGCATTGTTGGTCTTTTAGCTGATTTTGTCAAGAAGTTGCCATAGCGCCCATCCAAACCAGACACAACTTGGCCCAGGATTTTGGCTACGTAGACGCCTTTCCTGACCCAACCCTCCTATTTAATCTGAGCTTGAGACTGGCACTGCTTCTGATTCTTACACTTGGCAGATGGGAAAACCTACCACGTTATTATTAAATTTATTAGTATTAAGAAGAATAACAGGTTCAGTGACCTTGTGTTAACACTGTGCTCTTACCCCAAATCCCTAACAATCTAGGAAATGTGTTGAAACAACTTAGCTGTTCTGAAATGAAAACGGGACAAATAATTGTAAATAAATTAATAGATGCCCATAATGCCCCCTTCTTAAAGCTAGAAATGGCATATATTCAACTTTGTGCACACCATCTGTTCATATTCTGTTATTTAAAAATGTAAAAAATATCTGCCAGTAGAATATGTTTATTTTAAATAAGTTTAATATTCTATTTAGGTCATTGCTACCTTGTAAAGGGAATATATCAATATATCAATATATCTATGTTTAAGAATTTTTTTCCCCCTATTTTCCCCCTTACTGCAAGTAAGACTCTGGAGTTTTTTGTGTATGCCTGCCCTCTGCTGGTGGAGTTCATACTTTACACAATGCACTTAACAATAGAATTCCTAGGCAGTTTCCTGGGAGAACACTCTGCACTCAACACATAACAGTTTAAATGTGATACATGTGCAAATACACATATATGTCTTTCTTTTTTGTATCTGATACTGTATTATGGCTTTCTCTAGCATTCTCTAGCATCATTTAAAAGTGTCGTTCCTTAGACCACAGTGTTAGATATAATCTTTATTACCAAGGAAAGAGAAAACAACTACTTATTTTCTTACAGACTGAAGGAACTCTAGTGTAAATGACGCTGTAATCATTTTTATTTTTAATGGATGTTTATTTTCTACAGCATATCTCAGGCAATCACAGCTGCCAGCAGGTTATTATTGGTAGTATCTCTAAGTAAAACGTATTCATTAAGAATTTTTTTTAACCTGTGTATGGTCGAAAGTTGATATCCCCTGTGTAAAACATAATAAAAAATCATCTCATTATAGCAGGTCTTAGTATTAGGCAAATACAACCTCAGATGGACAACAACATATAAACGTGTCATTATTTAAATTATTAAAATTATTAACATGACTAACAAAACTGTAGCAAAAAATAAAAAATAAAAATATGAGCATTACCCAGCATGAGTCAACAGCTTGTAAATCCACTCTATTGCTTAAGCAGCAATAACCTTAAGTTGTTGTTTTCTGTAAGACTCTATCAGTCTCTTTCCAGACTGACATGCAGCAACTATTGCTACTCTAAAACCATTGCTTACTGTATGTATTTCTTTCTTTGGTGTTGGTGATAAGCAGCACCTGGCCTGCAACTTACTTTTTTAAATCCTGTGAAAGCATTAATATTTATTTACTATTGCCCACAGGATTTTTTAAAATATTTTTTATGGTTTCATTTTTGTTAAATAAATAATGGCACAGTAAAAAAAAAAAAAAAAAAAAAAATGTTTTTATGAGTCTCAGGTTGTATTTGTCTAGTACTAAGACCCACTATGATCAGATGATTTTTATGATGTCTTTTAGCTAAAACACATCAGATTAAAAGAGGGGGTACTAACCTTTGAACATGACTGTCTAGGAAGGTGATATTAATAATAAAATGCTTTGATCTTATACAAGGTGTTCTTGTAAACGATTCTCTGTCTATGTTATGAGCACAGATTGATGAATGTACAGACTTATAAATCAGTTAACCGAGTGGAGAAAAGTACCAGGTGTGTTGTGTAATAAAAGAGTATCAGCGAGAACAAATGAAAAGGTCTACAAGACAGTGGTGAGACCTATGATGCTCTATGGCTTAGATATTGTGGCTA